>NC_142800.1:6553618-6796118 GCF_049724085.1 Artemia sp. Qi Xiang Cuo | reverse complement strand
GCGTCATAACACCAAGAAAGAGGGACCACATTGCACAGGTGCGAGGGGCTAGGAGCTCCACTTATCTGACTTCCCTATTAATTCCCTGTTATTGCTACTTGTTAAATATCCCGAGCAAGGCCATGTTCAACCTCATTTGTTGCCTGGTCGAAGTCTGGACCCCCTCCCCGGCACGAGTAGACATTGACCGAACTTCCTTGCAGCGCTCCGCCCACAGGCTAGAGAATTCTTCAGACCGATCGGGATCCCACTGCAAGTTCTGGACGACAGATGGAGGGGGACACCGCAAGGGGTGGTTTATTCGATCCCAAACTATTCATGTAGAGATATCCCTACTTGTATCCTTGCCCCAGGCTTATCAAGTAAGACAAAGTTAATACTTAAAAACAAATTTATTGTAAGATTATAGTACAAAACTTGTAAAGCATATCAATAATGAGATTTATCGTCAAATTATATACGAGAGTCCTTCCAGAACGACTTTCAATTTTTAAAATGCATTCTATAGAATAATCCCGTATGCTCTCTCTTGAAGGGGTACTTTTTCTCTTCTCTTAAATCATATTCATCATATTATTCAGTGTCACGTCTTGCATTTTATCCGCTCCGTGTGTTACAAAATAAAGCTGTAAGAGTGTTGACCAATGACTTGTCTCTGAATTCGATAAGATCGATATAACACCAATTAAAGATTTTACCATTTGTTGGTCTGGTTAAATTTGATGTATATTTTTTTATATACAAATTTCTTGCTAGTTTGTTACTTGCATGTTTTTTGGAACTTTATAATGAAAGGGAACATAGTTATGAAACTAGAAATGTTGAATTAGTTAGAACACCGGTTCCAGTTACTACCAGATCTAAATTTTCTATTAGGTATATTGGTCCGGAAGTCTGGAACAGGCTTAGGGCGGAAGTAAAAGGTAAGAAGGCCCAGGAGGAATTTCCTTCTTCTTTACGATGTATTTTATTTAACCAGTATTGTAGACATGGGTTAAGTGATTGATCCGGGAGTGAATATATGTTTGTGAGTGTTAAACGAGTAATTTATTTGTGTGTTGATTGAGGTGATTGCCGGTATATGAAAAAAAAGCATGATGAACAATAGAGTATGAGTGTGGGGTTCTCTTAAGTTCCCTGTACAAAAATTATTATCTTTAGAATGTTGATTAATTGTTTAGCAGGGGTGAGGGATAGGAGGAGGAGTCAGAGAGTTTTATTTCCCCGAAGAAGTGTATAAGTAGTTGAAGTTTTCCTTTTTTTGGTCATACCAAACACGCTAACCTGCGTCGGGACCTATTTTGATATTGTTTGTATTATACACAGTTTTATTTTTTTTATTATTATATGGAGATTTCTATGTTTTTTTTTGTGAATTATAGGCATTTTCATAGAGGTTTCATCGCTGTCTTGTATAGTATATTTTGAGATACCTCTGTAGGGATACCTCTCTTTTCTATGTTTCTTCTTTTGATCTCTGGAAATAAATGTTTCCCGACTGCGTGGCAAATTCGGCTGTAGACATGACATACTAACCTGTGCAAAAAATGGGGAAATCTAAGGTGTCACGCAAAAGGTTAATTTTAGAATATAGTTCTCGATACAAAATATAGAGAATAGCAGTTTAGTTCGTTTGCCCCAAGCGCTGTACCATTGGAAGGAAATTGACCTTTCAAGTCCTAACAAGGACAAAGAACTAAAAGAATAGAAAAAGAAACTCTTTGAAAGAAAGAAAAAAAATTAAATGCCAAAGAAGTATTATGTGACAGTGATGGTTGCGCTGTCATTATGCAACTCACGGGCTGACATTGCGTAAGATGAGCGCCATCATTACACAAAGTACGTGCCGCCATTAGGCTAAAAGAATGAAAGAAAAAAAAACTTTGAACGTTTTGAGCGCAAAATTAAATGTCAAAAAAGGTGTTATGTGACAGTGATGGTTACGCTGTCATTACGTGACCTCACATAGGGCGAGTGCTGTCGTTAAATTACAAGCGGGGATTTCCCATGGGTCCTATCGCAATGTCACATGAAATTGCGACAAGCACATTACACCTGACCGTTTAAACGGGGTAAGCTGTGAGTAGGAATGACCTATCGACTCCCACGAGAACACCATATATGGGCATAGAGTCCCTAGGGAGAACACCTGTGCTGTCAGTTCCGTACGTACACCATATATGGGCATGGAATCCCCAGAGAGAAGACGTTTCCGAGAAATTGGAGTTCGCCCAGGAGAATTGTTTCTGGGCGAAGTTTATTAATATATTTGGTGTTCGTCCAGGAGAATTGTTTCCGGGCGAAGTATATTAATGTCTGATAGATGATGTCAAGGTTGATTGATTTGTCACGAAAGGGGAATTAATTTGTTGTTTCTAAGGGGAATTATTGATCTACGAAAGGGAAATTAATTTGTTTTTTCTAAGGGGAATTATTGATTCACGAAAGGGGAATTAATTTGTTGTTTCTAAGGGGAATTATTGATTCAAGAAAGGAGAATTAATTTGTTGTTTCTAAGGGGGAGGCGGGGAAGAATGTTTTGATCTTAGAGATGAAGAGATTAACGCGGGGAAGGATTTCCTAGGAATTTCAAATGTGACAGCGCAAGGATGCCAAAACAAAAGGAACACGCATAAAATACGTTTAGGGATTATTTGGACGAAACTGTTTTAGGCATTTAAGGGAGTTATTTGGGCGAAACAGTTTGAAGCATTTTAGAAGATGATTTGAGACACAAAAGGGCCCCACACCCCCAACTCTTGGCTCCCCCTCGAATATATTTTTCAGAACAAGTTCTTTATGTAATGTCCTTCCTAAACCCATTTTACAAGTTGAAGTACCCATCCTTTTCACCCAAAACTTTACTTTACAGCTTTTGGGCCCCAAGTCCTACCCCTATCCCTCAACCCTATCCCTCCGACCTCCCTCCAACCCCTCCACCTCCTCCCTCCCACCCCTCCCTCCCACCCCCTCCAGACTTTTTTTTTTTTTTTTTTTTTTTTGTTTTAATTATTTTTTTTTTTTTTTAGTTTTTTTTTTAGTTTTTTTTACATCTCATAGAATGTCTTGAAACACACTTAAAACACAAAAAACTCATATTTAATATTTTTCAACTTCAAAATGGGAATGATATAGATATGTGTGTCGCAACTTTTACTATTAGAAAAATAATATTTGTAGTGACCAATTTCCTTTTCACTCAAAACTTTACTTTACAGCTTTTTGGATATCTCAACACCAAGCAATACTTTTCAAAAGGCATTTCAGAGCAACTTCCTTTCTTAATGTCCCTCCTAAACCCATTTTAAAAGTTGAAGTACCCATCCTTTTCACACACAACTTTACTTTACAGCTTTTCGGATATCTCAACACCAAGCAATACTTTTCAAAGGTATTTCAGAGCAAGTTCTTTTCTTAATGTCCCTCCTAAACCCATTTTAAAACTTGAAGTATCCATCTTTTTCGCCCAAAACTTTACTTTACAGCTTTTAGGATACCTCGACACCAAGCAATACTTTCAAAAGGCATTTCAGGGCAAATTCTTTTCATAATACCCCTCCTAAACCCATTTTACAACTTGAAGTAGCCATCCTTTTCACCCACAACTTTACTTTACAGCTTTTAAGATACCTCAACACCAAGTAATACTTTTTTTTTACATCAGAATATCATAAAACACTTAAAACACATAAAATTCATATTTAATATTATCCAACTTCAAAATGGGCACACACACAAAAACTTACACACACACACACACACAAAAAAAAACTTACACACACACAAAAACTTAAACACACACACAAAAACTTACACACACGCAAAAAACTTACACAGACAAAAACTTACACACACAATAAAACTAGAACACACACACAAAAATTTAGACACACACAAAAACTTACACACACACAAAAAAACTTAAACACACACAAAAAAACAAAAACACAAAAAGAAACTTACACAAACAAAAAAACAAAAAAAAACACACAAAAAATTAGACACACAAAAACTTACACACACACAATCACAAACTTACACACACACAAAAAACTTACACACACACAAAAAATTTCACAATACAACTATCACAAATTATACAAAACACTCAAAATTACACACACACACACACAATAAAATACACACACACACACACAAAAACTTACACACACACAAACACAAAAACTTACACACACAGAAAAATATACACAAACACAAAAACTGACACACGCACACAAAAACTAACACACACACAAAAAAACTTACACACAAACAATAAATAAAACACGCAAACTAACAAAAGAGCAAAAAAACAAAATTACAAAAACAAAATCAATCACACACAAAAAAAAACTTAGTCACAACCACTAAAATACACAAAAACAAAAAAAATAACAAAAAAAAATACACACACACAAAAACATAAACAAACACAGAAACGTAAACACACAAACTTACACACATAAACTCACACACACACACAAAAACTTACACACACAAAAAAACGAACACACAAACAAAAACTTACAAAAACACAAAAACTTACAAAAAAACAAAAAAACTTACACACACAAAAAAAATTACACACACACAAAAACTTACACACAAAAAATTACACACGCCAACACAAAATTACACACACACACAAAAACTTACACATCAAATTACACTTACACAAACAAACGAACTAACTCAAATACAAAAACTTACACACACACAAAAAATAACACACACACAAAAAAAAAAACAAAAACTTACAAACACACAAAAAAACTTACACACACACAAAAACATACACACACATAAAAAACTTACACATACACAAAACTTACACACACACAAAAACTTACACACACAAAAAAACTTACACACACGCAAAAACTTACACACACACAAAAACTTACAGACACACAAAAACTTACACACAAAAACTTACACACATAAACTCACACACACACACAAAAACTTACACACAAAAAAAAATTAAACACACACAAAAACTTACACACACACAAAAAATTACACACACACAAAAACTTACACACACACAAAAACTTACACACATACAAAAACTTAAACACACAAAAACTTACACACGCACAAAAACTTACAAACACACAAAAAAACTTACACAAACACAAAAAATAAAACACACAAAAAAAATTACGCACACATAAAAGCTTACACACACAAAAAAAATTACACACACACAAAAAAAAACACACACACAAAAAACAAACACATAAGAAAAAAATTAAACAGAATCAAAGAAATAAAAACTGAAAACAAAACATAAAAACCATAACACACATACACACACACAAGAATTTACACACACAAAAAAACTTACACACACACAAAAAATTAAACACACATAAAAACTTACACACACAAAAAAACTTAAACACACACAAAAAATTACAAACAAACAAAAACTTACACACACACACAAAAAATACACACACACAAAAACTAACACACAAAAAAAAACTAACACAAACAAAAAAAATTACACACACACACAAAAAACTTACAAACACAAAAACTTACACACAGACAGAAACTTAGACACACACAAAAACTTACACACACACAAAAACTTACACACACACAAAAACTTACACACGCACAAAAATTTACACAAACATAAAAACTTACACACACACGCACACAAAAAAACTTACACACACACAAAAACTTACACACACACAAAAACTTACACACACACACACAAAAACTTACACACATACACAAAAACTTACACACACACACAAAACTTGCACACACACAAAAACTTACACACACAAAAAAAACTTACACACAAAAAAAAACTTACACACACACAAAAAAAACTTACACACACACAAAAAACTTACACACACACAAAAACTTACACACACAAACAAAAAAAAACTTACACACACAAAAACTTACACACAAAAAAAAACCTACACAAACACCCAAAACCTTACACACACACACAAAAACTTACACACACACACAAAAACTTACACACACACACAAAAACTTACACACACACAAAAAACTAACACAAACAAAAAAACTTACACAAACAAACAAAAACTTACACACACAAAAAAACTTACACACACACAAAAACTTACAAACACACACAAACTTACACACACCAAAAACTTTCACACACACAAAAACTTACAAACACACAAACAAACTTACACACACACACAAAAACTTAAACAAGAAAACAAAAACATACACACACACAAACAAAAACAAACACTCAAACAAAAACACACACAAAAAAAAATACAACAAAAAAAACAAATATAGACAAACAAAAACTTAAACACACACAAAAACTTACAAACACACACAAAACATACACACACACAAAAAATTACACACACACACACAAAAACAATCACAAAAACACAAAAAAATTAAAACAAACACACACACAAAAAATGACACACAAACACAAAAACTTACACACACACACAAAAAAAAACTTACACACACAAAAAAAATTAAACACACACAAAAACTTACACACACACAAAAACATACACACACACACAAAAACTAAAACACACACAAAAACTTACACACACACAAAAACATAAACAAATAAAAAAACTAAAACACACACAAAAACTAATACACACACAAAAACATACACACACACAAAAATTGACACAAAAACTTACACACACACACAAAAAACTTACACACAAAAGCAAAATTACACACACACAAAAAACTTAAACACAAAGACAAAAATCCACACAAACAAAAAATTACAAACACAAAAAAAATTACACACACAAAAAATTACACACACAAACAACATTACACACACACACAAAAATGACACACACAAAAAAACATACACACACACAAAAACTTACACACACACACACACAAAAACTAAAACACACAAAAAAACTAACACACACACAAAAACTTACAGACACACAAAAACTTACACACAAAAACTTACACACATAAACTCACACACACACACAAAAACTTACACAGACACAAAAAATTAAACACACAAACAAAAACTTACACAAACACAAAAACTTACACACACACAAAAACATACACACTCATACAAACTTACACACACACACACAAAAACTAACACACACACACAAAAACTTAGACACACAAAAAAACTTACACAAACACAAAAACTTAAACACACACAAAAACTTACACACACATAAAAACTTACACACACACAAAAAATTACACAAAAACTTACACACAAAAAAAAACTTACACACACACAAAAACTTACACACACACAAGAAACTAACACACACACAATAACTTACACACACACAAAAAATTACACACACACAAAAACTTACACACACACAAAACTTACACACACACAAAAAAAATTACACACACACAAAAAACTTACACACACAAAAAAAATTACACACACAAAAAAACTTACACACACACAAAAAATTACACACACACAAAAACTTACACACACAAAAAAAATAACACACAAAAACTAACACACATAAACTCCCACACGCAGACAAACAAACTTACACATACACAAATACTTACACACACACAAAAACTTACACACACACAAAAAAATTAAAAAACAAAAAAAAATTAACACACACACAAAAATTAACACACACACATAAACTTACAAACACACAAAAACATACACACACATAAAAAAACTTACACACACACACAAAAACTTACACACACACAAAAACTTACACACACACAAAAACTTACACACACACAAAAACTTACACACACACAAAAATTTACACAAAAACTTACACACAAACAAAAAAAATTACACACACGCAAAAACTTACACACACACACAAAACTTACACAAACACAAAAACTTACACACACACAAAAACTTACACACACAAAAACTTACACACACAAAAAAATTACACACAAACAAAAACTTACACACAAAAAAAAAAATAAAACAAACAAAAAAACTTTAAAACAAAAACAAAATTAAAAAAACACACAAACACTTACACACACAAAAAAACTTACACGCACACAAAAAATTACACACACAAAAAAACTTACACACAAAAACTCCCACACAAACACAAAAACTTACACACACAAAAAAACTTACACACACAAAAATTTACACACACACAAAAACTTACACACACACAAAAACTTACACACACACACAAAATCTAACACACACACACAAACTTACACACACAAAAACTTACACACACGCAAAAAAATACACAAACAAACAAAAAATTACAAATAAAAACACACTTACACACACACAAAAAAATACAAAAACAAAAAAAAATAAACACAAACAAAAACTTAAACACAAACACAACATTACACACACACAAAAAACATAAAAACACAAAAAAAATTACACACACAAAAAAACTAACACGCACACAAAAAAACTAACACACACACAAAAAATTACACACACACAAAAACTTAAACAAAAAAAAAAAAATAAACAAAAAAAAAAAATTAAAAAAAAAGAAAAACTAACACACGCACAAAAACTAACACACATACAAACAATTACACACACACAAAAAAATACACACACAAAAAAACAAAAACATAAACAAAAACTTACAAACACACAAAAACTTACACACACACAAAAACTTACACACACACAAAAAAACTTAAACGAACAAAAAAACTTAAACACACAAACAAAAAAAAACACACAAACAAAAAAAAAAACACACACAAAAAAAAAAAACACCCAAAAAAATACACACAGACAGAAACTTAGACACACACAAAAACTTACACACACACAAAAACTTACACACACACAAAAACTTACACACGCACAAAAATTTACACAAACATAAAAACTTACACACACACGCACACACAAAAACTTACACAAAAACAAAAACTTACATACACAAAAAATATTAAAAACACAAAAAAAAAATTACACACACACAAACAAACATACACACACACAAAAAAACTTACAAAAACAAAAAAACTTACACACACAAAAAAAACTAAAAAAAAAAAAAAAAATAAAAAACAAAAAAAAAAAATTACACACACAAAAAAACTTACACACAAAAAAAATTACACACACACACACACAAAAACTAACAAACACACCCAAAAACTTACACAAACAAACAAAAACAAGCACACACAAAAAAAAACATACACACACACACACAAAAACATACACACACACACAAAAATTATACACACACAAAAACTTACATACACTCACAAAAACTTACACACACACAAAAACTTACACACACACACAAACTTACAAACACACAAAAACTTACACACACACAGAAACTTACACACACACAAAAAAATTTACACACACACACACACAAAATCTTAAACACACACTAAAAAACTTACACACACATAAAAACTTACACACACACAAAAACTTACACACACACAAAAACTTAAACACACACACAAAAACTTACACACACAAAAAAAAAACTTACACAAACAAAACTTACACACACACACAGAAACTTACACACACATAAAAACTTACACATACAAAAACTTACACACACACAAAAACTTACACACACGAAAAAACTTACACACACACACACAAAAACTTACACACACAAAAAAAAAACTTAAACACACAAAAACTTAGACAAAACCAAAAAAATTTAAAAACACACACAAAAACTTACACACACAAACAAAAAATTACACACACACAAAAAAAACATACAAACAAACATAATTAAACACACACAGAAATATATTAACACATAAAAACGTACACACACAAAAACATACACACACACAAAAACATACACACACACAAAACAATACACACACACAAAAAAAACTAACACACACAAAAACTTACACGCAACCAGAAAATTAGACACACACACAAAAATATACACACACACACACAAACTTACACACACATAAAAACTAAAACACACACAAAAACTTACAAAAACACACAAAAACTTACACACACAAAAAACTTACACACACAAAAAAAATAACACACACACACAAAAACTTACACACACACACAAAAACTTACACACACACACAAAAACTTACACGCACACAAAAACTTACACACACATAAAAACTTACACACATAAACTTACACACACATAAGAACTTACACACACACACACAAAAACTTACACAAAAACTAACACACACACACAAAAACTTACACACACACACACAAACATACACACACAAAAATTTACACACACAAAAACTTACACACACATAAAAACTTACACACACACAAAAACTTACACACACGCAAAAACTTACACACACACTCAAGCACTTACACACACAAAAACTTACACACACACACACAAAAACTTACACACACACAAAAACTTAAACACACACACACAAACTTACACACACACAAAAACTTACACACACGAAAAAACTTACACACACACAAAAACTTACACACACAAAAAAAACTTACACACACATAAAAACTTACAAACACACAAAATTTTACACACACACAAAAACTTACACACACACACACACACAAAACATACACAAACAAAAAAACTAAAAAACACACTCAAAAACATACACACACACAAAAAAACTAACACACACACAAAAAAAATTACACACAAAAAAAAAAAAAGACACACAAAAAAAAACTAAAACACACACAAACAAAATATCAAACACAAAAAAAATATAACATACAAACAAAAAATTAAACACACAAAAAAAATTACACACACAAACTAAAAATTACACACACAAAAAAACGAAAACACACAAAAAAACTTAAACACACAAAAAAACTTACACACACACAAAAAACTAACACACAAACAAAAAATTACACACACACAAAAAACTTACACACAGGAAAAAAACTTACACACACAAAAACTTACACACACACAAAATCTTACACAAACAAAAAAAAACTTACACACACAAAAACTTACACACACACAATAAATTACACACACACACAAAAACTTACACACACACACTAAAACTTACACACACACAAAAACTTACACAAACACAAAAACTTATACACACGCACAAAAACTAAGACACACACACAAAAACTTAGACACACACAAAAACTTACACACACACAAAAACTTACACTCACACAAAAAAACTTACACACACACAAAAACTTACACACACACAAAAACTTAGACACACACACAAAAACTTACACACACACAAAAACTTACAAACAGATAAAAACTAACACACACACAAAAAATTACACACACACAAAAACTTAAACACACAAAAAAAATTAAAAACACAAAAACTAACACACAAACAAAAAATTACACACACACAAAAACTTACAAACACATAAAAACTTACACAAAAAAACTTACACACACATAAAAAATTACACACACAAAAACTTAAACACACACAAAAAATTAAACACACAAAAAAATATAGACACACACACAAAAACTTACACACACAAAAACTTACACACACACAAAAAAATTACACACACACAAAAACTTACACACACACAAACTTACACACACACACAAAAACTATTACACAAACAAAAAATTAAACACACACACAAAAACTTCAACACACAAAAAAACTTACACACAAAAAAAAACTAACACACACACAAAAACTTACACACACACAAAAAACTTACACACACATAAAAACTTACACACAAACAAAATTTTACACACACATAAAAACTTACACACACACACACAAAAAAAAACTTACACACAAACAAAAACTTACACACACAAAAAAAAACTTATACACACCCAAAAACTTACCCACACACAAAAAAACTTACATACACACAAAAACTTACACATACACAAAAAATCACACACACACAAAAACTTACACACACACAAAAACTTACACACACACACAGAATCTTACACACACACAAAAAATCTCACACACACAAAAAAACTTACACACACATAAAACTTACACACACACAAAAAAATACACACACACAAACAATTACAAACACACACAAAAAAAAAAACAAACAAAAAAAATTAAAAAAAAAAAAAATATAACACACACACAAAAAAACAAACACACACAAAATCTTAAACACACACTAAAAAACTTACACACACACAAAAACTTACACACAAAAAAAAACTTACAAACTCAAAAAATCTTACACACACACACAAAAAACTTACACACACAAAAAAAAAACTAACACACAAAAAACTTACACACACACACAGAAACTTACACACACATAAAAACTTACACATACAAAAACTTACACACACACAAAAACTTACACACACACAAAAACTTACACACACACACACAAAAACTAACACACACAAAAAAAAAACTTACACACACAAAAAATTAGAAAAACACACAAAAACTTACACACACACAAAAACTTACACACACACACAAAAACTTACACACACACAAAAAAAACTTACACACAAAAAAACTTACACACACAAAGAAACTTACACACACATAAAAACTTACACACACAAAAACTTACACACACACAAAAACTTACACACACACAAAAACTAACACACACACAAAAAAAACTTAAACACACAAAAAAATTTACACACACCCAAAAAATTAGACACACACACAAAAACTTACACACACACACAAACTTACACACACATAAAAACTTACACACACACACAAACATACACACACACATAAAAACTTACACACACACAAAAACTTACACCAAAAAAAAAACTAACACACACACACACAAACTAACAAACACCCAAAAACTTACACACACACACAAAAACTTACACGCACACAAAAACTTACACACACAAAAACTTACACACAAAAACTTACACACACAAAATAAATTACACACACACACAAAAACTTACACAAACACAAAAACTAATACACACACACAAAAACATACACACACACACAAAAAAATACACACACAAAAACTTACACACACAAAAACTTACACACACATAAAAACTTACACACACACAAAAACTTACACACACGCAAAAACTTACACACACACTCAAAAACTTACACACACAAAAACATAAACACAAAAACACAAAAAATAACAAAAAAAAAAAAAATTAAAAAAAAAAAAAAAAACTTACACACACACAAAAACTTACACACACTAAAAAACTTATACACTCACAAAAACTTACACACACAAAAAAAACTTACACACACATAAAAACTTAAACACACACAAAATTTTAAACACACAAAAAAAATTACACACACACACACACACAAAACTTACACACACACAAAAAAACTTACACACACACAAAAAAACTTACACACACAAACAAACTTACCCACACACAAAAAAACTTACACACACACAAAAATACTTACACACAAACAAAAAAACTTACACACAAACACAAAAACTTACACAAACACAAAAACAAAAACACACACGAAAACTTACACACACACACACACACACAAAAACTGACACACACACACGAAAACTAACACACACACACAAACACACTAACACACACAAACACACTAACACACAAAAAAACTAACACAAACACAAAAACAAACAAACACACAAAAAATAACACACAAACAAAAAAACGGAAACAAACACAAAAACTTACAAACACACAAAAAACTTACACACACACACACAAACTAACACATACACAAAAACTTACACACACACACAAACAATAACACACACACAAACTAAAAAAATAGAATACAAAAATACACACACACAAAAAATAAAAACAAAAAATAAAAAATAAAAAACAAACGCAATAAAAAAAAAACAAAATCTTACACACACACAAAAAAACTTACACACACACAAAAAACTAACGAAAGCACAAAAACTTATGCACTCACAAAAAATTACACACACACAAAAAAACGTACACACACAAAAAAAACTTACACACACACAAAAACTTACACACACACAAAAACTTACAAACACAAACAAAATATTACACACAAACAAAAAAACTTACACACACACAAAAACTTACACACACACAAAAACTTACACGCACACAAAAAAACTAACACACACACAAAAACTTACACACAAACAAAAACTTACACACACACAAAAAACTTACACACAGGAAAAAAACTTACACACACAAAAACTTACACACACACAAAAACTTACACAAACAAAAAAAAACTTACACACACAAAAACTTAAACACACACAATAACTTACACACACACACAAAAACTTACACACACACAAGAAAACTTATACACACACAAAAACTTACACACACACAAAAACTTAAACACACGCACAAAAACTTAGACACACACAAAAAAATTAAGACAAACACAAAAACTTACACACACACAAAAACTTACACTCACACAAAAAAACTTACACACACACAAAAACAAACACACACACAAAAAATTAGACACACACACAAAAACATAAACAAAAAAAAAAACTTAAACACAAAAAAAAAATTAAAAACAAAAAAAAAAAAACAAAAAAAAAAAAAATTACACAAACAAAAAAACATACAAAAACAAAAACAAACACACACACACAAACATACACAAACACAAAAACTTGCAAACACACAAAAACTTACACACATAAACTTACACACATATAAAAACTTACACACACAAAAACTAAAAAACACAAACAAACTAACAAAAACAAACAAAATAACAAACACAAACAAAAACTAAAAAACACAAAAAATTACACACACAAAAAAAACTTACACACACACAAAAACTTACACACACACAAAAAATTAATCACACGCAAAAACTTACACACACACACAAAAAAAATAACACACACAGAATTTTACAAACACACAAAATTAATCACACACACAAAAAAACTTAAACACACACAGAAACTTACACACACACAAAAAAAAACACACACAAAAAAAAAAACACACACAAAAACTTACACACACACAAAAAACTAAAACACAAATAAAAACTTAAACACACACAAAATTTTACACACACAAAAAAACTTACACACACACACACACAAAAAAACTTACACACACACAAAAACTAACACACACACACAAAAACTTACACACACACAAAAACTTACCCACACACACAAAAACTTACACACACACAAAAACTTACACATACACAAAAAAACCAACACACACACACACAAAAACTTACACACACACACAAAAACATACACACACACACACAAACATACACACACACAAAAACTTACACACACACACACAAACTTACACACAAAAAAAATATGTCAAACAAACAAAAACTTACACATACAAAAACTTACACACACACATAAAGTTACAAACACAAACAAACACTTACACACACACAAAAAGCAACACACACAAAAAAACTTACACACACACACAAAAACTGACTCACACATAAAAACTTACACACACGCACAAAAACTTACACACACACAAAAACTTACACACACATAAAAACTTACACACACACACACACACACGCAAACATATACACAAACAAAAAATAACACTCAAAAAAAAAAATACACACACACACAAAAAAACATAAAAACACACAAAAAACTTACACACACACAAAAAATTACGCAAACACAAAAAATTACACACACAAAAAAAAACTTACACACACAAAAAAAAATTACACACACACAAAAAATTACACACACACATAAAATTACACAAACACACAAAAACTTACACACACACAAAAACTCTCACACACACAAAAACTTACACACACACAAAAACTTACACACACACAAAAACTTACACACACACACAAAAACTTACACACACAAAAAAAAACTGACCCACAAAAAATAATATACACACACAAACTCTTACACACACACACACACAAAAACTTACACACAAAAAAACTTACACACACACAAAAACTTACACACACACACAAAAAAACAAACAAACACAAAAAAAAAAAAACACACATTAAAACTTAAACACACACAAAAACTTACACACACACAAAAATTTACACACACACAAAAACTTACACACACAAAAACTTACACACACACAAAAAAAACTTACACACACACAAAAAACGTACACACACACAAAAACTTACACACACAAAAAAAATAACACACAAACAAAAAAAAATACACACACAAAAAAAACTTACACAAACACAAAAACTAAAATAAACACAAAAACATACACACACACACAAAAACATACACACACACAAACACTTACACACACACAAAAACTAACACACAAACAAAAAATTACACTCACACAAAAAAACTTACACACACACAAAAACTTACACACAAACAAAAACTAACACACAAAAAAAACTTACACACAGGAAAAAAACTTACACACACAAAAACTTACACACACAGAAAATCTTACACAAACAAAAAAAAACTTACATACACAAAAAATTACACACACAAAAAAACTTACACACACACAAAAACTTATACACACGCACAAAAACTTAGACACACACACAAAAACTTAGACACACACAAAAACTTACACACACACAAAAACTTACACACACACAAAAAAACTGACACACACACAAAAACTAACACACACACAAAAACTTACAAACACACACAAAAACTTACACACACAAAAAAACTTACACACACACACAAACTAACAAACACACAAAAATAAACAAACACACAAAAACTTACACACAAAAAAAAAATAACAAAAACAAAAAAAAAAAAACACACAAAAACTTACACACACAAAAAAAATTAAACGACCATAAAAAATTACACACATAAAATTACACACACACAAAAACTTACACACACACAAAAATTTACACACACACAAAAACTTACACACACACAAAAACTTACACACACACACACAAAAACTTACACACACAAAAACTTATACACACACAAACAAAAAGAAACACAAAAAAGAACTAACACCCACACAAAAAAACTTACACACACAAAATAAAATACACACAAACAAAAACTTAAACACACACAAAAACTTACACACACACAAAACACTTACAAACACATAACAACTTAAAAACACACAAAATATTACACACACACAAAAACTTACACACACACACACACAAAAAAACTTACACACACACAAAAACTTACACACACAAAAAAAAAATTATAAACACACAAAAACTTACACACACACAAAAAAACTTACATACACACAAAAACTTACACATACACAAAAAAACATACACACACGCACAAAAACTTACACACACACACAAACTTACACACACACACAGAAACTAACACACACAAAAAAACTTACACACACACACATAAACTTACAAAAACATAAAAACTTACACACACACAAAAACTTAAACACAGAAAAACTTACACACACACAAAAACTTACAAACACACAAAAAAACTTACACACACACAAAAAGATACACACACACAAAAACTAACACACACACACAAAAACTGACATACACAAAAAAATTTACACACACGCACAAAAACTTACACACACATAAAAACTTAAACACACACAAAATCTTACACACACACAAAAACTTACACACAAACAAAAACTTACACGCACACAAAAACTTACACACACACACAAAAAAACTTACACACACACAAAAAACTTACGCACACACAAAAACTTACGCAAACACAAAAAATTACACAAACACAAAAAAACTTAGACACACAAAAAAAACTTACACACTCACAAAAACTTACACACACACAAAAAATTACACAAACACACAAAAACTCACACACAAACAGAAAATATCACACAAAAAAAAACTTACACACACAAAAAAACTTACACACACACAAAAAATTACACACACAAAAAAAACTAACACAAACAAAAAAAACTTACACACACAAAAACTTACACACACAAAAAATCTTACACACACAAAAACACAAACTTACACACACAAAAAATTACACACACACAAAAACTTACACACACACACAAAAAATTACACACACACACAAAAACTTACACACACACACACAAAAACTTACACACACACAAAAACTGACACACACACAAAAACATATACACACTCACAAAAACTTAAACACACAAACAAAAACTTAGACAAACAAAAAATCTTTCACACAAACATATTATTACACACACACATAAAAACTTACTCACCCACAAAAACTTAAACACACAAAAAAACTTACTCACACACACAAAAAAACTTAAACACACACACACAAAAACTCACACACACACAAAAACTTACACACACAAAAACTTACACACATACAAAAAATAACACACACACAAAATTTGACACACAAACACACAAAAACATACGAACACACAAAAACTTACACACACACAAAAACTTAAACACACAAAAAAACTTACACACACACAAAAACTTACACACACAAAAACTTACACAAGCACAAAAACTTACAAACACATAAAAACTTACACACACAAAAAAACTTACACACACACAAAAACTTACACACACACACACACACACACACAAACTTACACACACACACACACACAACAACTAACACACACAAAAAAACTTAAACACACACACATAATTACACACACACACAAAAAAATTACACAAACAAAAACATAAACACACACACAAAATTACAAACACACAAAAAAAATAACAAACACACAAAAAATTACACACACACAAAAACTTACACACACACAAAAACTTACACACACACACAAAAACTTACACACACACACACAAAAACTTACACACACAAAAACTTACACACACACAAAAACTTACACACACACAAAAACTTACACATACAAAAAATAACACACACACAAAAACTTACACACACAAAAAAACTTACACACACACACAACAACTAACACACACACACACACAAACTAACACACACACAAAAACTTACACACACACACACACAAAAACATACACACACACAAAAACTAACACACACACAAAAACTTACACACATAAACTTACACACACATAAAAACTTACACACACAAAAACTTACACACAAACAAAAACTTAAACACACACAAAAAAACTTAAACACACACAAAAACTTACACACACAAAAAAAACTTAAACACACAAAAAAACTTACACACACACAAAAACTTACACACACACAAAAATTTACACACACACAAAAAAACTTACACACACAAAAACTTAAACACACACAAAAAATTAAACACACACAAAAAAACTTACACCGACAAAAAAAATTACACACAAAAAAAAAATTAAACACACAAAAAAAATTACACAAAAAAAAAAAACTTACACACACACACAAAAACATAAACACACACAAAAACTAACAAACACACAAAAAAATTACACACACAAAAAAACTTACACACACACAAAAACTTACACACACTCAAAAACTTACACACACACGCAAAAACTTACACACACAAAAACTTACACACACACAAAAACTTACACACACACAAAAACTTATACACACACAAAAACTTACACACACACAAAAAACTTACACACACATAAAAACTTACAAACAAACAAAATTTTAAACACACAAAAAAACTTACACACACACACACACACACACAAAAACTTACACACACAAACAAAAACATACACACACAAAAAAAATTATACACACAAACACAAACTTACACCAAAAAAAAAACATACACACACACACAAAAAATTACACACACACACAAATTTAGATCAACACACAAACTGACACACACACACACACACACTTACACACACAAACAAAACTTACACACACAGAAACTTACACACACACAAAAACTTACACACACAAAAACTTACACACACACAAAAACTTACAAGAACAAAAAAAATTACAAAAACACAAAAAAAACAAAAAAAAACACAAAAAAAAAAACAAAAACAAAAAATTACACACACACACAAAAACTAACACACACACACACAAAAACTAACACACTCACAAAAAAAAAAACACACACACAAAAAATTACACACACATATAAACTTACACACACATAAAAACTTACAAACACAAAAAAACTAACACAAACACAAAAACTTACACAAACACAAAAACTTACACACACACAAAAAATTACACACACACAAAAAAAACTTAAACACACAAAAAAAACTTACACACACACACAAAAACTTACGCACACACAAAAACTTACACACACATAAAAAAACTTACACAAACAAAAAAAAATTAAACACACAAAAAAATTTACACGCACACAAAAACTTACACATACACACACAAACACACAAAAAAATTACAAACACACAAAAACTTACACACACACAAAAAATTAAACACACACAAAAACTCAAACACACACAAAAAAACTTACACTCACACAAAAACTTACACACACACAAAAACTTACACACACACAAAAAACTTAAACACACAAAAAAAACTTACAAACACAAAAAATTACACAAACAAAAAATATTACAAAAACAAAAAAAACTTACACACACAAAAATTTAAACAAAAACAAAAAATTACACACACACAAAAAAAATTACACACACACACGAAAACTAAAACACACACAAAAAAAATTACACAAACACAAAAAATAATACACACGCACAAAAAATTAGACACACACAAAAAAACTTAGACACACACAAATAATTAAAAACACACAAAAACTTACACTCAAAAACAAAAAATTAAAAACAAACAAAAACATAAAAACACAATAATACATAGACACACACACAAAAACTTACACACACACAAAAACTTACACACTCATAAAAACTTACACACACAAAAAAAATTACACACACACAAAAACTTACACACACAAAAAAACATACACACAAACACAAAAACTAACACACAAACACAAACATACACACACAAAAAAACTAACAAACACAAAAGAACTTACACACATAAACTTACACGCACACATAAAACACTACACACACACAAAAACTTACACACACACAAAAATTTACACACATAAAAAAAAATTACACACACAAAAAAAACTTTCACACATACAAAAACTTACACACACACAAACTCTTACACACAAAAAAAACTTACACACTCAAAAAAACTTACACACACACAAAAACTTACAAACACACATACGAACTTACACACACAAACAAAAACTTACACACACACAAAACCTTACACACACACAAAAACTTATACACACGCACAAAAACTTACACACACACACAAAAACTTAGACACACACAAAAACTTACACACATACAAAAACTTACACTCACACAAAAAAACTTACACACACAAAAAAACTTACACACACACAAAAACTTACACACACACAAAAAAACTTACACAGACACAAAAACTTACACACACACAAAAAATTACACACACACAAAAACTAAAACACACACAAAAAATTACAAACAAACACAAAATCAAACAAATACAAAATAACACACACACACAAAAACAAACACACACAAAAAAACAAACACACAAAAAAAAACAAAATAACACACAAAAAAAAACTAACACACACATAAAAACTTAGACACAAAAACATACACACACATAAAAAATAACACACACACACAAATTTACACACACACAAAAACTTACACACACACAAACAAACTTACACACACACACAAAAACTTACACACACAAAAAAACTTAAACACACACAAAAAACTTACACACACATAAAAACTTACACACACATAAAAACTTACACACACACAAAAACTTACACACACGCAAAAACTTACAAACACACAAAAAAACTTACACACACAAAAACTTACACACACACACAAAAACTTAAAAACACACAAAAACTAAGACACAAAAAAAAAAACTTACACACACAAAAAAACTTACACACACAAAAAAAAAAACACAAACACAAAAAATTAAAAAAAAAAATAAAACTTACACACACACAAAAACTTACACACACACAAAATTTTACACACACATAAAAACTTACACACACACACAAAAACTTACACACACACAAAAACTTACACACACAAAAAAAAACTTACACACACACACACAAAAACTTACCCACACACAAAAAAACTTACACACACACAAAAACTTACACATACACAAAAAATCATAGACACACACACAAAATTACACACACACACAAACTTATACACACACAAAAACTAAAACAAACATACACAAAAACATACAAACAAAAAAAAAAAAACACACACAAACAAACACACACATACACACACACACACAAACTTACACACACAAAAAAACTTACAAACACACAAAAACTTACACACACACAAAAACTTACACACACACACAAAAACTGACTTACACATAAAAATTTACACACACGCAAAAAAACTTACACACACACAAAAACTTACACACACATAAAAACTTACACACACAAAAAAACTTACACATACAAAAAAACTAACAAACACAAAAAAACTTACACACACACACAAAATTACACACACAAAAAAAAACTTACACACACACAAAAAACAAACACACACACAGAAACTTACGCCCACAAAAAAACTAAAACACACAAAAAAAAAATTACACATACAAAAAAAACTAACACACACACAATAACTTACACACACACATAAACTTACACACACACACACAAAAAATAACACACAAACCAAAAATGACACACACAAAAAAACTTACACACACACAAAAAAAATTACACACACAAACAAATACTAACAAAAACAAAAAAACTTACACACACACACAAAAACTTACACACACAAAAAAACTTACACACACACACAGAAACTTACACACACACATAAAAACTTACACACACACAAAAACTTACACACACAAAAAACTTACACACACACAAAAACTTACACACACACACAAAAACTGACTTACACATAAAAATTTACACACACGCACAAAAACTTACACACACACAAAAACTTACACACACATAAAAACTTACACACAAACAAAATCTTACACACACACAAAAACTAACAAACAACCAAAAAATAACACAAACACAAAAACTTACACACACAAAAAAAAAACTTAAAAACAAAAAAGAAACGTACACACACAAAAGAACTTACGAACACAAAAAAAATTACACACACACAAAAAAACTTACACTTACAAAAAAAACTTACACACACACACAAACTTATACACACACAAAAACTTACATACACACACACAAAAACTTACACGCACACAAAAACTAACACACACACAAAAAAATACACACACACAAAAACTTACACACACACAAAAACATACACACACACACAAACTTACAAACAC
Source organism: Artemia sp. Qi Xiang Cuo (assembly GCF_049724085.1). NCBI lineage: Eukaryota > Metazoa > Arthropoda > Branchiopoda > Anostraca > Artemiidae > Artemia > Artemia sp. Qi Xiang Cuo. The sequence continues at coordinate 6,772,756 of NC_142800.1, read as the reverse complement.
ACAAAAAAACTTACACACACAAAAACTTACACACACACAAAAACTTACAAACACAAAAAAAAACTTAAACACACGCACAAAAACTTAAACACACACAAAAACTTACACACACACAAAAACTTACACACACACACACACAAAAACTTACACACCCACAAAAACTTAAACACACACAAAAACTTACTCACACACAAAAACTTACACACACACACACAAAAACTTAAACACACAAAAAAACTTACACACACAAAAACTTAAAAACAAAAAAAAACTAAAACACACACAAAAACTTACACACACACACACAAACAATAACACACACAAAAAAACATACACACACAAAAAAAATAACACACAAACACAAACTAAAACACACATAAAATCTTACACACACAAAAACTTACACACACACAAAAACTTACACACACACACAAACTTACACACACATATAAAAACTTACACACACACAAAAACTTACACACACACAAAAAACTTACACATACACACACACACAAAAACTTACACACAAACAAAAACTTACACACACACAAAAAACTTACACACACACACACACACACACACAAAACTAACACAAACAAACAAAAACACAAACTAACACACACCCACACAAAAACAAACACATAAACACAAACTTACACACAAACAAAAATTTACAAACACAAAAAAACAAAAACACACAAAAAAAAAAACACACACACAAAAACTAACACACACACAAAAAAAAACAAAAAAACAAAAATTAACACACAAACAAAAACTTACACACACACATAAAAACTTACACACACACAAAAAATTACACACACATTAAAACTTACACACACACACACACACACACACACACAAAACTTACACACACACACAAAATCTTACACACAAAAAAATACGCACACACAAAAACAAAAACACACAAACAACCTAAAACACACACAAAAACTTACACACACACACAAAAACTTACACACACACAAAAAACTAACACATACACACACACACAAAAACTAAAACACACACAAAAACTAACAAACAAACAAAAACTTAAACACACACACACACACAAAACTTACACACACACACACACACACAAAAACTTAAACACACACACACAATTACGAAACACACATAGAGACGACACACACATAGAGACAGCACAAACACAGAGACGACAAACACACAGAGACGACACACACACAGAGACGGCACACACACAGAGACGACTTCCAATGTAATAGCAAGCAGAGAGTACGATCGTTATAGCTGCAAGTATATTTCATGTTGTCATAGATGGCAGCACACCTGCTAAGACACACACTCATAGTGAGAGATAGGCAAAAAGGTTAGGTTATTTTAGGTTCACTTAGGTTACGTTAGGTGAGAAACAGACAAAGTTAGGTGTATAGTTAGGTTAGGTTACGCTAGATTAAGTTAGGTTAGGTTAGGTTAAGTTAGGCTAGGTTTGTCGTCTCTGTGTGTGTGCTGTCTCTATGTGTGTGTAAGTTTTTGTGTGTGTCAGTTTTTGTGTGTTTGTAAGTTTTTGTGTGTGTGTAAATTTTTATGTGTGTGTAAGTTTTTGTGTGTTTGTAAGTTTTTGTTTGTGTGTCTAAGTTTTTGTGTGTTTGTAAGTTTAATTTTGTGTGTAAGTTTTTGTGTGTGTGTGTAAGTTTTTGTGTGTGTGTGTAAGTTTTTGTGTGTGTGTTAGTTTTTGTTTGTGTTAGTTTTTTTGTGTGTGTATGTTTATTTGTGTGTGTTATTTTTTGTGTGTGTAAGTTTTGTTTGTGTGTGTGTAAGTTTTTGTGTGTTTGTAAGTTTTTTATTGTGTGTAAGTTTTTGTGTGTGTGTGTAAGTTTTTTTGTGTGTGTGTAAGTTTTTGTGTGTGTGTAAGTTTTTTGTGTGTGTAAGTTTTTTTTGTTTTTGTGTGTAAGTTTTTGTGTGTGTGTAAGTTTTTGTGTGTGTGTAAGTTTTTGTGTGTGTGTTAGTTTTTGTTTGTGTGTAATTTTTTTTGTGTTTGTTTTTTTGTTTGTGTGTTAGTATTTTTGTGTGTTTGTAAGTGTTTGTGTGTGTGTGTTTAATTTTTTGTGTGTGTGTAAGTTTTTTTTGTGTGTGTGTGTAAGTTTTTGTGTGTGTGTAAGTTTATGTGTGTGTGTAAGTATTTGTGTGTGTGTAAGTTTTTGTGTGTGTGTAAGTTTGTGTGTGTAAGTTTTTGTGTGTGTGTGTGTGTAAGTTTTTTTGTGTGTGTAAGTTTTTGTGTGTGTGTAAGTTTTTTTGTGTGTGTAAGTTTTTGTTCGTGTGTATGTTTTTATGTTTGTTTAAGTTTTTGTGTGTGTGTGTAAGATTTTGTGTGTTTGTGTAAGTTTTTTTGTGTGTTAGTAAGTTTTTGTGTGTGTGTAAGTTTTTGTGTGTGTTTAAGTTTTTTTGTGTGTGTAAATGTGTGTTTCTTTATGTTAGTTTTTGTGTGTGTGTAATTTGTTGTGTGTGTTTAAGTTTTTTTTTTTGTTTTATTTTGTTTGTCTGGGTTTATAAGTTTTTGTGGGTGTGTGTAATTTTTTGTGTTTGTGTGTGTGTAAGTTTTTGTGTGTGTGTGTAAGTTTTTTTTTGTGTAAGTTTTTGGGTGTGTTTAAGTTTTTTTGTGTGTGTATAAGTTTTTTTGTGTGTGTTTAAGTTTTTTGTGTGTGTGTAATTTTTTTTGTGTGTCTGTAAGTTTTTGTGTGTGTGTAAGTTTTTTTTGTGTGTGTAAGTTTTTGTGTGTGTGTAAGTTTTTTTGTGTGTGTGTTAGTTTTTATGGCATTATATGGCATTAAATCATATGTATTATAATCCCGCGTTGTATTTCGTTAATAGCTCTCGGAAATACCTCAATAGTGCCTAAACATTTGCATCTAATATCAACCCTATTCTCTGGAAATGATTGCTAAGGGGGAGGGGGAGGCTGCCGTAAAACTCCAACTTCGTAGCCCTGTTTTAAAGGTTCTTTTAACTAGCTTTGTAATTTATAGCCAATTTCAACTCTAATTCCTGGGGCTTGCAATATGCCGAGTCCAACTCCTAAAATATGGTAAATAATTGTTTAAGAATCCTCGAGTGCTAGCAAATCCTTAGTCAAAATTGCCCTCGGATGTGTGTGAAAATAGTGTTGCAGTACTATTCCGCTTTGGCCCATAAGTATACCTCTTAACGGTTTGGGTACCTATTCTTCTCGCAATATGACCCACTTATATTCCAATCTCTGTCATTAGCTGTAAATGCGTAAGATGAGCGCCGTTATTAAGCAACACCCACGAGTGTGCCATGATTGTTAACAATTGGGGATTCCCCTTGGACTCCTGGAGTCTAGCTTGTCACATAAGAAGACGTCATCAACATTAGACCTGGCCAAAAAATCTTGGGTGTCTTCCAGAAAAACAATTTGCCAAAAATGGTTAGGAATCGAGACAAAAATAGCTGTTGCTAGGGGAAATACTGGAACACCTGGGAGTGTCATGACAATCCCATGTTAATTTTCTTATGGGCCGGTTTAAACTCCCATGTAAATTTTCATATCTGTGTCACAGGAATCCCATGCTATTTCCTATCTGACCGTTTAAAGGCAAGGGTATGTCACTAGCTTTGTACCCTATATTAGAGCAGATGGGCTAGTAACCCCTGTTATTGCCACTTGTGTATTGTACCGACCACACTCGGATTACTCATATAATAATACTGAAACACAATTTCGCCATAGCACCAAGAAAGAGTGACAATATCGCACAAGTACAAGGGGCTAGGAGCTCGACTTATCTGACTTCCCTATTAATTCCCTGTTATTGCTACTTGTTAAATGTCCCGAGCAAGGCCATGTTCAACCTCTTTTGTTGCCTGGTCGAAGTCTGGACCCCCTCCCCGGCACGAGTAGACATTGACCGAACTTCCTTGCAGCGCTCCGCACACAGGCTGGAGAATTCTTCAGACCGATCGGGATCTCACTGCAAGTTCTGGACGACAGAGAGAGGGGGACACCGCAAGGGGTGGTTTATTCGATCCCAAACTATTCATGTAGAGATATCCCTACTTGTATCCTTACCCCAGGCTTATCAAGTAAGACAAAGTTAATACTTAAAAACAAATTTATTGTAAGATTATAGTACAAAACTTGTAAAGCATATCAATAATGAGATTTATCGTCAAATTATATACGAGAGTCCTTCCAGAACGACTTTCAATTTTTAAAATGCATTCTATAGAATAATCCCGTATGCTCTCTCTTGAACGGGTACTTTTTCTCTTCTCTTAAATCATATTCATCATAATATTCAGTGTCACTTCTTGCATTTTATCCGCTCCGTGTGTTACAAAATAAAGCTGTAAGATTGTTGACCAATGACTTGTCTCAGAATTCGATAAGATCGATATAACACCAATTAAAGATTTTACCATTTGTTGGTCTGGTTAAATTTGATGTATATTTTTTTATATACAAATTTCTTGCTAGTTTGTTACTTGCATGTTTTTCGGAACTTTATAATGAAAGGGAACATAGTTATGAAACTAGAAATGTTGAATTAGTTATAACACCGGTTCCAGTTACTACCAGATCTAAATTTTCTATTAGGTATATTGGTCCGGAAGTCTGGAACAGGCTTAGGGCGGAAGTAAAAGGTAAGAAGGCCCAGGAGGAATTTCCTTCTTCTTTACGATGTATTTTTTTAACCAGTATTGTAGACATGGGTTAAGTGATTGATCCGGGAGTGAATATATGTTTGTGAGTGTTAAACGAGTAATTTATTTGTGTGTTGATTGAGGTGATTGGCGGTATATGAAAAAAAAGCATGATGAACCATAGAGTATGAGTTTGGGGTTCTCTTAAGTTCCCTGTACAAAAATTTTTATCTTTAGAATGTTGATTAATTGTTTAGTAGGGGTGAGGGATAGGAGGAGGAGTCAGAGAGTTTTATTTCCCCGAAGAAGTGTATAAGTAGTTGAAGTTTTCTTTTTTTTGGTCATACCAAACACGCTAACCTGCGTCGGGACCTATTTTGATATTGTTTGTATTATACACAGTTTTATTTTTTTTATTATTATATGGAGATTTTATGTTTTTTTTTGTGAATTATAGGCATTTTTCAAAGAGGTTTCATCGCTGTCTTTTATAGTATATGTTGAGATACCTCTGTAGGGATACCTCTCTTTTCTATGTTTCTTCTTTTGATCTCTGGAAATAGATGTTTCCCGACTGCGTGCCAAATTCGGCTGTAAACTTGACATTCTAGCCTGTGCGAAAAATGGGAAAATCTCAGGTGTCACGCAAAAGGTTAATTTTAGAATATAGTTCTCGATACAAAATATAGAGAATAGCAGTTTAGTCCATTTGCTCGAGGCGCTGTCCCATTGGAAGGGAATTGACCTTTCAAGTCCTAACAAGGACAAAGAACTAAAAGAATAGAAAAAGAAACTCTTTGAAAGAAAGAAAAAAAATTAAATGCCAAAGAAGTATTATGTGACAGTGATGGTTGCGCTGTCATTATGCAACTCACGGGTTGACATTGCGTAAGATGAGCGCCATCATTACACAAAGTACATGCCGCCATTAGGCTAAAAGAATGAAAGAAAAAAAAAACTTTGAACGTTTTGAGCGTAAAATTAAATGTCAAAAAAGGTGTTATGTGACAGTGATGGTTACGCTGTCATTACGTGACCTCACATAGGGCGAGTGCTGTCGTTAAATTACAAGCGGGGATTTCCCATGGGTCCTATCGCAATGTCACTTGAAATTGCGACAAGCACATTACACCTGACCGTTTAAACGGGGTAAGCTGTGAGTAGGAATGACCTATCGACTCCCACGAGAACACCATATATGGGCATAGAGTCCCTAGGGAGAACACCTGTGCTGTCAGTTCCGTACGTACACCATATATGGGCATGAAATCCCCAGAGAGAACACGTTTCCGAGAAATTGGAGTTCCGAAGATCGTAAGTTCTATGAGATGTAAAAAAAGGTTAAAAAAAACAAAAAAAAAAATTAAAAAAAACAAACAAAAAAAAAAACTCAAAAAAGAAAAAAAAAAGTTTGGGGGGGGGATTGGTGGGAGGAAGGAGGTGGAGGGGTTGGAGGGAGGGTGGAGGGATAGAGTTGAGGAATAGGGTAGGACTTGGGGCCCAAAAGCTGTAAAGTAAAGTTGTGGGTGAAAAGGATGGGTACTTCAACTTGTAAAATGGGTTTAGGACGGACATTAAGAAAAGAACTTGTTCTGAAATGCCTTTTGAAAAGTATTGCTTGGTAATGGGGCATTCAAAAAGCTGTAAAGTAAAGTTGTGGGTAAAAAGGATGGGTAGTTCAAATTGTAAAATGGGTTTAGGTGGGAAATTAAGAAAAGAACTTGTTCTGAAATGCATTTTGAAAAGTATTGCTTGGTGATGGGGCATTCAAAAAGCTGTAAAGTAAAGTTGTGGGTGAAAAGGATGGGTACTTCAACTTGTAAAATGGGTTTAGGAGGGACATTAATAAAAGAACCAGTTCTGAAAAATGGGGATGGGGCTCTTTGGGGGCCCGGGGGGGGGCTTGGGGGGCGCCGCGGGTCGTTTGGGGACACTGGGGGCCCTTCGGGGGCGCTGGGGGGCTTTGAGGGACCTAGGACCCGGGGAGTTCTTTGGGGTTGGGGTAGGGGACCTCACAACACTGTTCAAAGGGAACTTGTGTATTATAACGACCACAGAGTTTTACCCCAAATCATCTTCTAAAATGTCCCAAACGGTTTTGCCCAAATCAGCTTCTAAATCTTCTTAGTGTTAAGGAAAAATTATTACTTTGATGAGAAAATTTTTTAGTGTTGCTAAAACTCTGTTAGTGTTAAGGAAAAAATTATTACTTTGATGAAAAAATTTTTTAGTATTAAGGAAAAATTGCTACTTCTGGCGGAAAACTTGCTCTCATTAACGAAAAAAAATTTACTTCTAAGAAAAATTTGGTGTCTTTGACAGAAGACTTGTTAGTTCTAGCAGAAAATTTGTTATCACTTGTAAAATGGGTTTAGGAAGAACATTACATAAAGAACTTGTTCTGAAAAATATATATTCGAGGGGGAGCCAAAAGTTGGGGGTGTGGAGCCCTTTTGTGTCTCAAATCATCTTCTAAAATGCCTCAAATTGATTCGCCCAAATAATTCCATTAAATGCCTAAAATGGTTTCGTCCAATTAATCCCTAAACGTAATTTATGCGTGTTCCTTTTGTTTTTGCATTCCTTTCGCTGTCACATTTAAAATTCCTAGGAAACGCTTTCCCACGTCAATCTCTTCATCTCTAAGATCAAAACATTCTTCCCCACCTCCGCCTTAGAAACAACTAATTAATTCCCCTTTCTTGAATTATTAATTCCCCTCAGAAAAAACAAATTAGTTCCCCTTTCTTGAAGCTATAATTCCCCTTAGAAAAAAAACATTAATTCCCCTTCCGTAGATCAATAATTCCCCTTAGAAACAACAAATTAATTCCCCTTTCGTGACAAATCAATCAACCTTGACATCATCTTTCAGACATTAATATACTTCGCCCGGAAACAATTTTCCTGGACGAACACCAAATACATTAATAAACTTTGCCCGGAAACAATTCTCCTGGGCGAACTCCAATTTCTCGGAAACGTGTTCTCCCTGGGGATTCCGTGCCCATATATGGTGTACGTACGGGACTGACAGCACAGGTGTTCTCCCTGGGGACTCTATGCCCATATATGGTGTTCTCGTGGGAGTCGATAGGTCATTCCTACTGCTGTGTAACGTCATTGGAGTGCAGGGGTGTGTGTCTTGGGGGTCAGGTCAGCTGTATTTCCTATATTAGAACACATGGGCTAGTAGCCCTTATTATCACTACTTGTGTGTTATCCCAACCACATTCCGATTAATCATATAAAAAAAATAAAAAAATTCCGGGAATTTTGCCAGGGGTTGGAATCTTGCCAGCTGACCGCATTTCACAGGTGCTAGTAACATCACTTATTAATACTTGTTTATTATCCCGACCAAACTCCGATTAATTATACTGAAACATAATTGCGTCAAAGCACCTGAAATTTTGGGAAGCCTGCCATGTGTGGGAATCTTTCCAGCTGGAAACAGGGTTCCCGTAGGAATATTTCCAGCTAGAAACAGGGCTCCCATCGGGATTAGCCAGGGGTGTTGTGACGTTAGAGGGCTGCGTTTGAAACTACGAATAGGGCTGCGCTTGAATTCTATGGGAAAAGGGATAGAGCTGTGCTCGTAATCTTGTCAATACTGAAACAAAATTGGAATCCCGTATGAATCTTGCCAGCTAGAAACAGGGCTCCCGTATGAATCCGGGGAGGGTTCCTGTCGAAAGTAGAGTGGTGATACTAATAATACTACCTAACCAATTTTCCGAAGATCTTATAATTTGACATACGGTTAGTCAACGAGTACCTGAAACTACCTAAAACAATGCCTCTGGAAAATATATAACCGATCTTCCTTGGCCTTTTGAAGCATCTACCTTTCAGAGCTTTACTTCCCCACTGTCATTACCATGGCTTCGCAAAAAACTATCTTACTCTGCCAACTTATCTTGCTATTCTTTCAAACTTTCGTCAAGTGTTAAAAAACACCCTGACCTAAGATATTCCTTTTTCCACATCATCGCTGCATTTGTTATTTTACTGCCTCACAGTTTTGTAGTTTTTGCTAACAGTTTTACTAATTTTTATGGTGCCTACATCACCTCTTCACCTATTTTATTCCAACCCTACGTTTTTACGATTTGGCTAACACCGTCTGACATTTTGAGCATATGTCTCCTGCTTATTGGGGGGCTTACTGAATCCAAAAGCGAGAACCCAACCCGAAAAAAATCCACTGGTAAGTGCCTTTCAGCTATCCACAGTAATCCTTGCAAATTTTCTTATGTCGATTACGAAGAAAATGCTCAAATGAAAAGCTCAAAGACCTCTCTGTAAAATTCAAAGAAAAAACAGTAATATTGTCTTCGTTAGTTGTTCCATGTTATTTTTTTGTTCGGTCAATCGATTCGATAAGCTGGAGATTCTAATGTGAACCCTCGCAAAATTTGATATTTTCTCTCCTTGTGTTTGATCGAACATGCTTGAACGTCTTTTCGCCAAATCTCCAAGGAAATATTCTATTTCTAAAATATTCTCAACTGCTAGTTAGTTTCATATTACTGTAACCTAGCCAGCAACTTGGAAAAGTTGATAACAGTTGATTAATGATAATTTCGGTAGTCCAAAATCTCTTAGAATTCCTTTTTTCAATTTAGGAATTTCGATCGATTTCAGAGTATTTAAGTAGCTGAAATAAAGATAAGTTTGTCTCTGAACAATAAGGTTTAGGTCTTTTAATGTTACAACAAAAAATGAAAAACTATGTTCAGTGTTTTCCTTTTAAAAGATTAAGTTAAAAGAAAAGTAACTTTCGGGTTGAACTCCCAAGCTCTCAAATTAAGTAACTAAAACTCAATCACTTATTTTTGGTGAAATATCCCGGTTGGAACTCTGGAGAGGGTTCTCCCCGTGTGAAAAGGATTATTGTGTGCAAAAGATTATAGGATTATATCCATACATAGGTATTGTTGTATTTTTTATATGTTGTGATAAACCTTTTTTCTATTTATATGCAATTGCAGTTTCGCTAACTTGTAGGAATCATTGAATCTTTCAGGCAAGCCAGTCTCTTGCCAAAATTGATTCTTTTGATTGATTAAAAAAACTCTTTTTGAACGAGCAACTGTGCATTGCCCTTTAATTAATCAGTGGGCAGGCCCGATTTGTAGTACCGGGAGCAAAGGCTTAGTCCGGGCCCTGGAACTTGGCAATTGGCAGGCTGATATATATTTGATTATCTAATACGCTTTAGCATAATCGTCGCCTTCTTCTTTAGTTTTAAGTCACGAGGTGTCAATTCAGCTATTTCAATTGAATTAAGAAATTTTGGCGTAAAGTCAATTCCTCCTTCCTGTTAATGTATCAAATCGTCCATTTTATAGCATTTGTTTTTTCCCGGGACTCGTAATGATTCTCACTGTTTCTTCTCTTCTAACAGCAGATATCGTTTGAGATTCGATGGGATCATTCCTGTCACTTTTCTTCTAGCCGCATATTTCTTTGTTCATTTTTTTCCTTTGAGATTCGTTTTCCTACTTGCTGTTGGATGTTTTCGAGCCGTAGATCTCGTTTCGCTTAATTTTCATGTACCATTCCCTCGAAATTTTCCCATGCTTTTTGCTTTAGCAGTTCAAATTCATTAAAAATCACTTGTAATTTCGCGTGTCGTCATTGATACTAAAAAAAAATTCATCTTAAGTTCTTCCCTAGTTGTTATATTTCTGTGTACCGGGAGTAAAACACGATATATTTGAAATACCAAAATAAAGTTCCTTCTTTAATTCGGACTCCTATAATTAAGCTAAATCTAGTTTCAAAAATGAAAAAGTCTTTAATCAGCAAAGAAAAGAAACTGCAGTCTTTGGATTTCGCTAAGACAGTGAGCAATAAGAAAAGTGCTACGCACAATATTTTTAAGGAAGTGTAAACGATAAGAACCGTGTGAACGCCTAAATCATCAAAAATATTTAAGACGTATTATTGGACGAGGGTTCGCGTCCTTGGGGCACGTGAGCCAATGGCAGGCAGTCCCTAGAGCGCAGGACGAAAGAACTGCGTTTGGGAGTGGGGTAAATGTGTTTTTAATTTTAATGTTAAGTTGGATCTGAAAGAGTTCGTACCGCAAATAATCTCGGTCACCATTATTGTCTTTGAAGTGACCCATTGCTGTACAACTGAGCATGTAAGTCTAATAAATCTAGTGTCTTTTTTATGTGTTCATGTCTCTCGTATGTCTGAGTATAGTCAAGGAATGGTTAACTAGTTCGCCAGTCTCCAAGGTACATGCTCCCATAGGAATCTGATCTCCAGATGTCTCAAGAAAGAAGAAGCCACATTGGTATGTCTACATATTCAATTTTCTCTCATTAATTGAGACCAGCGCTATAAGTGGCGCTATAGGAGAAATCTCTATCGCTACGAGCAAGCCTTTTCTATCACCGCAAATAATACTTCAATTGTACAAATGGCGCGTGTCGGACATTGGAGGAAAACTGCGTACTAGTTAGGCTATTTAAACTTTGTAATTCAAATTTAATTTTCGGAGAGATACAGACATATAAGAAAAGTGATTAGGCCTATAACCACTAGGCTACGATAGGAAACCCTTTAGATATCTCATAGGAGATAATAGCCTCCCCAAAATAGTTTAAGTAAAATAATAAATTTGTTTTAAGTTGATATAAACGCAAAAAAAAAATATTGAAATATTGTATATTGTAACAGAAATGGCTTTGTCAAAGGAGGAAGGTAAATGGACTTCGCTTTTAGCTGCTCTCGAATTAGCAAAACTTCGAGCAGCTTTGATTGAACTTTGGCTATTAGAAATAAATTTGTATCCCCTCAAAGAGTTGGGTACAATAGAAAAAATGGAGAAAAGGCTCAGTGAAGAATTGTAAAATAAAAAAAAAAAAAAAAAAATAGTATCCAGTTTTTAACAAGTAGAAGCAAGTGTATAATTAGTAATTTTTTTTTAGTTTTAGTAATAAATGCAATGTAGTAGTGCCGTATATTACTAAATAATAAAGTATTTGTACCGTGAATTGAAAGAATTAAATAAAAGATAATACGGAAAGAAAAACAAAATCTAGCTGGACCGATAAAACGTTGGTAGAAACAGAAGAATTTTAGGCATAATAGTGGGTCTGCCAATGGGGTCTGTTATATTCCACCCCTGTTTCTTTTCCTTTCAGATAAATGACCTATTTTCGTTTCTTTAATTACATTTGTGACCCTTTTGGAAGAATACAAGTAAGGTATTTTCTACAAACTGTGTAGTATTTTCCGTAACCCAGGCAGGGTAGGAATAGAGCTACCAGGCACCGTCATTATTATATTGACAGGGAGGGTTATTACCTCCAAGGAGAGAGTAGAAATTTTCTAGCCGTAACCCAAGGCGGGTACATTTGGCTTTAGAAAGTGGCCATTTGACCACTCGATCGCGTTACCATACCCTGGGACAGGGTATACTGTAAATAGGGTAGTACCAAACCCGATATTTGCAGAATCGTTGGGGTAAGAGCGGGAATCTCACTAACATTAGGGCTGACAAGGGGTTCTCCCATTCGAGTAAGTGGCATAGCAATCTTTTTGCGTCATTCGAGTAAGTGGCATAGCAATCTTGTGTGTCATTTTTTGCCTTTAAAATTAGTGACCCTGCACATACACCCCAATAAGTGGTGCCAGCAGTAGCTAGCACTACGAACATTGGCGGCAGCGGCATAAGCACGCATGCTAGAAAGCTTAGCAAAAGTCGCCGAAGGAAGCAAAAAAAGAAGAGTTGTTACCCAGCTGTGACTGGAACTCTGCATAAGGCGAGAAATTCGGCGACAGAAACCATTAATCACAGAAAATTGAGGCATAGGGATAGGTCTTAAAAGGGTCTCCTTTACCTACACAGATGACCTTCACGTGAATAATGGTGTTAGAAAAAATTCAAATTCTGAAGTAGCTCCGCAAAATGAGTGATCAAGAAAATTTGAATTTTGAACCATGGCTGCTTTAGAGCCATGTAGATGTAAAACAAGCCAGTGTACATGCTTGTTTACAAAGAATACTTAAAAATACATGAATATATTTTTTTTGGGTCGAGTGTCATTTGTATTGCTGGGGTCGACTCCCCTCGCACACGTTAGGTCCCATAGTGGATAAATATCCGCGTTATTTGCGCTTATTAATTTTATGGGTTATTTGTAATGATGGCAAATATCAGACTTAATTTATTGCTTTTTTTATAAACAGATATCATTCAACACAATTAAGAAAGGTCGTCAAAAGTCTGTCTATTGTTCTTAAAAACTGCTTATTTGAAAATGTCAATTTTCTTTTTATGTTGTTCTATTTATTTAAGAGCGAGAGAGAATGAGCATATGTAGGTTTTATTTTTGTAACTAGACATAAGACATACCTTAGTACTTCAGTTTAATTAAATCTACGTTCAATGTTTTGTTACAACAAGCATCCTTGATTGCTATACTTTGCGCACCTTAGACTAAATTAGTCTATGTTACAAAGGATTTGATTAAGTTTAGATGTCTTATTTTTGTTAGTGTTATTTCTATGCCCTTTCAAAGGATAATAGAAAGGTTGGAACAGAAAATAACCAATGGTTGTAAGCTGGTGGTCGAGTGAGAACGACATGTGGTGTTGGACCAGGTCTTGTGGGATGCCTGGGGTGTAACTCAAGGCCATTGTTTTTTTTTTTTATTTTTTTTTTTTAAATTACCGTAGGAAGGGATATTTTTCAGTCCTTCAAGTGTAAGAAATTAGTATTTTTACGTAAATCAAGACCAGTTAAAACAATACTTAAAGGTTGAATAGAAACTTCAGTGAGCTAAGTTTTCGTTTTTTGGATCAGAATGCTTTGAAAGAGAAACAGAGTGTTTACTTTCTTATAGCTCCGAGAAAAAAAAAACTTTTTAATTTCATTGTATAATATCTATGACGTATGCTGTCCTACAGCTGTGTTAACCATTACTTTCAAAGAGAAACAAAGGCATTAATGTCTTTAGCTCCTTGGCGAAAAATTTAATTTCATTAGTTTATACCTATGACGTATACAATAACAGAGAGATCACTGTTCTATAGTTCTGTGACAAAAAAATGTTCTTTAAATTCATTGGTTTATCTATGACATATCTTGTGCTCTAATTTGTGTGACATATTTTCGCAAGTCAGTAACGTTATATATTACCTATACTGACTCAGGTCCCCTCTAATTTTATATGAAAAATAAACCCGGGTCCGAACAAAGATTTATGTCATCAAAAAAAAAAAAAAAAAAATTTTTAATAATCTTTTAATTTATAACAAAAATAATAATGCAAGGTGATGACGGTGATATATTTAATAATGGTCTTATAAATGGATTAAGTCGAGGCAAAATCTCCTCTCTACAACGGGCATAAGAGTTTTCTAAGATGTAGAATCCCTGCTGAAATTGCCTTCCACGTGAAGATTGAAAAAAAAAATTTTAATCAAAAATAAATCAAATATGCCTAACTTGACTTAAAAATTCGATAATCTGACACTATTCTTAGCTAGAGCTTGATCTAAATCGTGTTTTGCTCTATTTTTAGGTTTTTAGTGTTTAATCTTCCTTTTTACTTGCCGTTTTGTTAATTTTTCTTGCTTAAAATATCAGTCAAATTCTTATTTAACTATTCTAATAATCAATCCGTACTCAATTTTTACTTTAATTATTTATTAAAATATGATTTCTCAATAAGTTATTAATTAAAATTTAATTATCTCAATAAACTATTTAGAACCTGATAATTTATTTAAGTTAGACTAAGGTTTATGTTTAAATTGAAAAGACTGTGCTTCATTTAGCGAAAAACGTTTATTTTTGTAAAAAAAAAATTTTCCTGTTTCCCCTTTTTTTTTATTTTATGCAAAATTTATTTGAGCAACATGTATATTAAATTATACAATTCTGATATAGTAAATACTAAAGAAATTTCATCTTGAAACCTATATTTCTTCACCACCATTATACCCGTACAAATTTCAGCCAGTTTTCAGTATATTTTGATAGAGCGAATTTGTTTTTATTAGCTGAAGTAAACACGACTAATTCGGAGCGTCTGGTATTTTAAAAAGAAGTTTAGTTTTTAAACTATGCAATTCAGTAGGCTATACAATTATATCTGGCAGCTTTATAAAATAAAAAAAAAACTTGCAGTACAGAAGCGTCTAATTATATGAAATATCTTATCTTAGTGTAGATTGTAATTATTTTAGGCCTACACATTGCTCATTTATGGTCTTCCTACTCGAGTAATAGATGTACTAATAGCCAACGATTGGTAACTATAACAAAACAACCTATTGGTACGTTTATATGTAGAATTCCACGGCGGATGTGAAATTAGATCTCAAAAATAATATGTAAAATTTTAAAACCATTTGAACAGTTAAGATACATGGATTGAAACCCTGTGAATGTCCAATAGCGACTAAGTAAAACCCACAAGGAATTCTCTATTAATGTGAAGGTGTTTCTCGCTTAACAGATTCTAATAAGACCTCAATATATCATATTTATTTCTTTAGTGCCGAAGGATTTGCTCAAACAATAGCCTTCTAAAAAGATATTGATATCAGCTCTTCATTATGCTTATATCCTTTGCCAGGCATTAGCTGGACTCTACTGAGGCAAGCATGGAAATCCCGCGTCTAATGACCTCATTCGAAAAGCGAATATGAGGCACCAATGTTGACTTGTAATTACGGAAAAATCCTGAGACTAAGAACACCTCTGCATTTCAGCCGTTAAACCCGGAGCCACATGAGAACGTCTAAGCTAAGAAATAGGGAAGACATCAGAAAACTAGTGGGTATAGAGGTCTCCACTAGTCCTTGTTATGTCTTGTTCCCTCATTGTAGTATCGTTTGCGTAAAACCGTGTGGTCATGACGCTGCAACATGCGTTTCTTAAACAGCACGGACGTGCGTGAACAATGCAGGCATGAAAAAAATGTCGTAAAAGTAGACCTCAAACTTAATAATGTAGGGTAAATTATGTTTATTTAATATCGATAGGTTCGTTATCAAAACAAATTTGAAGAAATTTCTGTTTTAGATTTTCATTGTGAGTACCAATATTAGTGTATTTATTTAATTCTGTCTCATAGCTAAGAAATTATAACACAATTAATGCGTGAATTATTGTATGTGTATTTACTTAAAAGAACATGTGATTCTGCCGCGTTGTTTTTATTACAGGAAAGTAAATGGACACTTTGGTCATTGAGTATTACAATAAGCTGCCCAGTACAGATACGACCCAGTAACATCTATTTTCATCATATCTCAACCAACGAAGAGTACTCACCATGACTCCAGGCAACTTCATCCCAGCTTCGTCTACGAAAACAACAGTTACCTTCGACCATCGTTTCATCAACCATGAACTAAATTACGTATCAGGTAACACTAAAATTGAACCTCAACATCAAGTGCTTTAACGAACTATATAATCACATAAACGCTGAGAAACCCATCGGCCAGTACAAGATATAAATACGTAGACTTCGCTTTTGATAGTCACTATGGACCCCAGACTAATTTGAAAGTATAGTGATGATATTTGAAGCTAAACGATATTTAACGATATTCGAAGTTGAAAGATACTTAAAGACATTCGAAGATATTTGAAACTGAAGTTAGAGACAATTTGAAGTTTAATTCTGAGAACCCCATCGATCAGTACAAGATAGACGATATTTGAAGTCAAATGATATTTAAAGATTTTTGAAGTTTAATTTAAATACAATAAATTAAAAGAGTCACCATAATATGACGACAACCCGTTTCAAAAGGCACAAATGAACAATTTTACGCAAGAATACATTCTCTATGAGCCTCAAAAAAAAAAAAAAAATGATATGCTGAGAAGAAAAACACCAACACCTATAGTGGGAAGAATCATTTCTCAGTTGACTATTAGAACGATACTTAACGGTCATTTCCCAGTTGACTATTAGCGAAAACTTACCGTGTGAAGACAACTAGACTCGAACTGTTCCATGAAGAAACCATAACGTAAATGCTTCGAAATTTTTGCCACGACAAAAGGAGTGAATGACGGTAATTTACAACGAAAGGGTGTAGTACACTAAGGACACGAAAGGTGACGACTAGATGTGAAGCTACATGTATTACTTCCTAATAGCTTTGACAATCCAAAAATCCCAATAGTGAAAGTGTTTTAATATCATCAGTGAATGTGATGAACCAAATATTGTATGTTATAAATCATTCATGTATGTACCACAAGTAAAATTAGGTGTAATATTATCAATTTATTCACTTAACGTTGTGTATATATTATGTAGTACTTCATATATAAAAAAAGAGAACTAATTTAAAATTAGAATATTCCCAACCTTATTGGAAAAGTAAAATTAATCAGTGTTAGATATAGAAAAAAAAAAAAAAAAAAAAATCTTTAGTATATTAGCTAACCTAGAACCAAAAATAATCTTAGTCCGGTAGATGAATTTTAGATAGGGATGTAGAATAAAATAAGAAAAAAAATTGAAAAATTTTAAAAATCCTGATGGGCAGTAACTAATGACGGGGCGTCATTATTTCATGGGAAGGGTGATATGTACCGGGAGTAAAACACGATATATTTGAAATACTAAAATAAAGGTCCTTCTTTAATTCGGACTCCTATAATTAAGCTAAATCTAGTTTCAAAGATGAAAATGTCCTTAATCAGCAAAGAAAAGAAATTGCAGTCTTTGGATTTCGCTAAGACAATGAGCAATAAGAAAAGTGCTACGCACAATATTTTTAAGGACGTTTAAACGATAAGAACCGTGTGAACGCCTAAATCATCAAAAATATTTAAGACGTATTATTGGGCGAGGGTTCGCGTCCTTGGGGCACGTGAGCCAATGGCAGGCAGTCCCTAGAGCGCAGGACGAAAGAACTGCGTTTGGGAGTGGGGTAAATGTGTTTTTAATGTTAATGTTAAGTTGGATCTAAAAGAGTTCGTACCGCAAATAATCTCGGTCACCATTTATTGTCTTTGAAGTGACCCATTGCTGTACAACTAAGCATGTAAGTTCAATAAATCTATTGTCTTTTTATAAGTGTTCGTTTCTCTTGTATGTCTGAGTCTAGTCCGATAATAGGTAACTAGTTCGCCAGTCTCCATGGTAAATGCTCCCAAAGGAATCTGATCTCCAGATAGCTCAAGAAATAAGAAGCCACATTTGTATGTCTACATATTCAATTTTCTCTCATTAATTGAGACCAGCGCTATAAGTGGCGCTATAGGAGAAATCTCTATCGCCACGAGCAAATCTTTTCTATTACCGAAAACAATCCTTCAATGGTACATCTGCTTTAATGGCGTTGTCACATAATTCAGTAAAAACCAATGATGTTCCAAAGTCCATGCCCTTTGATGCCCCCTGGTCTAAAGAAAAAAAATAATAAATAATACATTGTGCCACAATCGTTCTTATATGCCCCCAAGGCATAACTTAAAACCCTTTCCTTGAGGATCGTGGGGGAGTGACCTACTCAAAAACATATTTTCTATATGGAAATCAACTACACTGAATAAAACGGCTATCTCATAATTTCGATTGGATGTGTTTTGGGAAATGGTGGGCGTGGATGGGGTGTTAGTTACCTTCCAATCACTTCCGACTATTAAAAAGGGCACAAGCCACTCCAATTTAAAATTGAATGAGCCCTTTTCGAAGTTTCTATGACAACTTCTTCGATACGAAGTGCCCTGGTCTAAAAAAAATAATAATAAATAATACATTGTGCCAACATCGTTCTTATATGCCCCCAGGGCATAACTTAAAAACCTTGTCCTGAGGGTTGTGGGGGAGTGTCCTCCTCAAAAACATTTTTTCTATCTGGAAATCAACTATGCTGAACAAAACGGCTATCTAAAAATTTTGATGGGATGGGATTGGGGGAATGATGGGCGTGAGGGGGCGGCTAGTTACCTTCCAATAACTTTCGATTATTAAAAAGAGCACTAACCACTCCAATTTCCAATCGAATGAGCCCTTTTCGAAGTTTCTACGATAACTCCTTCGATACGAAGTGCCCTGGTCTAAGACCAAGAAAAATAAATAATACATTGTGCCAACTTAGGCAGTGCTATTGCGCTGCCTATGATAACTCCCCACAACCCTCAGGGCAAGGGTTGTAAGTTATGCCCTTGGGGAATATAAGGTTTCTACAGAAAGTGTTGTCGTAGAGACTTCAAAAAGGGCTGTTTCGATTGAAAATTGAAAACGCTAGTGCCTTTTTAAAAATAGAAGGTTATTGGAGGCCAATATCCCCAAACACATCCAATCAAAATTTTCAGACAGTCATTTTTTTCAACGTGGTTGAGAGTTAAAGAAATTTGTTCTTTAAGGATGAAACCTCCCCCCCCAATAGCCCTCAGGGTTGGGGTTGTAAAGTATGCCCTGGGGGCATATAAGGTTTTTACGGAAAACGTTGTTGTAGAAACTTAAAAAAGGGCATATTCGATTGGAGATTGAGAGAGTTAGTACTCTTTTTAATGGTCGAAAGTGATTGAAGGGCAACAAACCCCCTTCTCACGCCCACCATTTCCGCCAACCCATCCGATCAAAATTTTGAGATAACCATTTTGTTCAACGTAGTTTAAAAATCTGAAAATTATTTCTTTGAGGATGACACCCCCCCCCCCAACAATCCTCAGGGCACGGGTTTTAACTTATGCCCAGGGGGCATACGAGGTTCTTGTAGAAATTTTTGTCATAGAAACTTCAAAGAGGGCTTATTCTATTTGAAATTGAAAGGGATTGTGCCCTTTGTAATAGTAGAAAGTGATTGGAGGACAAACCCCCTCTCACACCCACCATTTACGCAAACAAATCCAATAAAAATTTCGAGATAACCATTTTGTTCAACGTAGTTTTAAAATCTGAAAATTAGGTCATTGCGGATGACAACCCAGCCCCCCCCCCAACAATCCTCAGGGCAAGGGTTTTAACTTATGCCCTGGGGGCATACAAGGTTCTTATAGAAATTTTTGTCATAGAAAATTCAAAAAGGGCTCATTTAATTGGGAATTGATAGGGCTTGTGCCCCTATTAATAGTCAAAATTGACTGGAGGGTGAATACCTCATAAGTCAAAGCCCTTGCCCTGAGGATTATTGGGAGGGGCTGTCATCCTCAATGACCTAACTTTCAAATTATTAAACTACGTTGAACAAAATGGTAATCTCGAAATTTGGATTCTAACGGGGTTAGGGTCAATGACACTTCGTTCAAGATCAATTGATTGTTGTTGTTGTTTTGGCCAAGTGCACGTTTCCCCTTAGAAACAACAAATTAATTCCCCTTTCTTGACAAATCAATCAACCATGACATCATCTGTCAGACATTAAAAAACTTCGCCCAGAAACAATTCTCCAGGAATAGACCCAAGACATTAATGAACTTCGCCCCGGAAACAATTCTACTGGTCGAACTCCAAAGATATTAATAAACTTCGCCATGGAAACAATTCTCCAAGAAACATCTTAGCGATGAAGAGATTAACGCGTGGAAGGGTTTCCCTGTAATTTGAAATGTGACAGCGCAGGGATGCCAAAAACAAAAGGAACACGCATAAATTACGTTTAGGGGTTATTTGGGTGAAAGCGTTTTAGACATTTTAGGGAATTATTTCGGCGAAACAGTTAGAGACATTTTAAAAGATGACTTTAGAAGATGTTTTAGAAGAGGATTTGAGGGTGAAACTCTGTGGTCGTTATAATACACAAGTTACATTTGAACAGTGTCGTGAGGTCCCTACCCCAACCCCAAAGGGCTCCGATCCCCCTACCCAAACCCCGAAGGAATCCCCCGGTCTCCATACGTCCACCGGGCTCCCTAAGGACCACCAGGCCCTCAAGGGCCCTCCAGATCCCCCAAGGCCCTCCCCGGGCCCCAAAAGGACCCCCTGAGCCACGATTTTTTAATACTTTTTTGTGCCCTTTATTATACCATTTCAAAACAAGTTCCTTTTCATAATTTCATTCCTTAACCCATTTTTGCAAGTCGAAGTACCCATCCTCTTCACCCAAAACTTTACTTTACATCTTTTTGGATACCTAAACACCAAGAAATAGTTTTCAAAATACATATCAGAGCAACTTCTTTTATTAATGTTCCCTTCTAAACCAATTTTCAAATTTGAATTACCTGTCATCTTCACCAACAACTTTACTTTACAGATTTTTGGATACCTCAACACAAAAAAATACCTTTCAAAAGACATTTCATATAAACGTAATTAAATAATTTACCTAATAAACGTATTTTACAAGTTGAAGTACCAATCTTTTTTCAACCACAACTTTACTTTACAGCTTTTTGGATACCTCAAAACCAAGAGATACCTTTCAAAAGACATTTCAGAGTAAGTTCAATTCTTAATGTCCCTCCTAAACCTATTTTACAAGTTGAAGTACCCATCCTTTTCATCCACAAATACATTTTACAGCTTTTTGAATACCTCAAAACCAAGAAATACCTTTCAAAAAGCATTTCAGAGCACCGTCATTACTTAATTTTCCTTCTAAACCAATTTTCCAACTTGAAGCACCTGTCCTTTTCACCCACTACTTTACTTTATGACTTTTTGGATACCTCAACACCAAGAAATACTTTTCAAAAGACATTTCAGAGCAAGTTCTTTACGTAATGTCCCTCCTAAACCCATTTTCCAACTTGAAGCATCCATCCTTTTCACCCGCAACTTTACTCTACAGCTTTTTGGATACCTCAACACCAAGAAATACCTTTCAAAAGGCATTTCAGAGCAAACTCCTTTCTTAATGTCCCTTCTAAGCCCATTTTCAAACTTGAAGCATCCTTCCTTTTCACCCACATTTTTACTTTACAGCTTTTGGATACCTCAACACCAAGAAATACTTTTCAAAAGGCATTTCCGAGCAAGTTCCTTTCTTAATGTCCCTTCTAAACCCATTTTCCAACTTGAAGTACCCATCCTTGTCACCCACAACTTTACTTTACAGCTTTTGGATAGCTCAACACCAAGAAATACATTTCAAAAGACATTTTAGAGCAAGTTCCTTTCATAATGTTATTCCTTAACCCATTTTTACAACTTGAAGTACCCATCCTTTTCACTCACAACTATACTTTACAGTTTTAAACCTCAACACCAAGAAATACCTTTCAAAAGGCATTTCAGAGCAAGTTCCTTTCTTAATGTCCCTCCTAGACCCATTTTATAAGTTGAAGTTCCCTTCCTTTTCACCCACAACTTTACTTTACAGTTTTTTGGATACCTAAACACCCAAGAAATACCTTTCAAAAGGCATTTCAGAGCAAGATCCTTTCTTAATGTCCCTTCTAAACCCATTTTCCAAGTTGAAGAACCCATCCTTTTCACTCACAACTTTACTTTACAGCTTTTTGGATACCTGAACACCAAGAAATACCTTTCAAAAGGCATTTCAGAGCAAGATCCTTTCTTAATGTCCCTTCTAAACCCATTTTACAAGTTGAAGCATCCTTCCTTTTCACTCACAACTTTACTTACATCTTTTTCGGTTACCTCAACACCAAGAAATACCTTTCAAAAGGTATTTCAGAGCTAGTTCCTTTGTTAATGTCCCTTCTAAACCCATTTTCCAAGTTGAAGTACCCATCCTTTTCACCCACTACTTTACTATACAGCTTTTTCGGATACCTCAACACCAAGAAATACCTTTCAAAAGGCATTTCAGAGCAAGTTCCTTTCTTAATGTCCCTTCTAAACCAATTTTCCAACTTGAAGCATCCATTATTTTCACCCACAACTTTACTTTACAACTTTTTGGATATCTCAACACCAAGAAATAATTTTCAAAAGGCATTTCAGAGCAAGTTTCTTTCTTAATGTCCCTCCTAAACCCATTTTCCAACTTGAAGTACCCATCCTTTTCACCCACAACTTTACTTTACAGCTTTTTGGATACCTCAACACCAAGAAATACCTTTCAAAAGGCATTTCAGAGCAAGTTACTTTCTTAATGTCCCTTCTAAACCCATTTTACAAGTTGAAGAACCCTTCCTTTTCACTCACAACTTCACTTACAGCTTTTTCGGATACCTCAACACCCAGAAATACCTGTCAAAAGGTATTTCAGAGCAACTTCCTTTGTTAATGTCCCTTCTAAACCCATTTTCCAAGTTATAGTACCCATCCTTTTCACCCACAACTTTACTTTACAGCTTTTTCGAATACCTCAACACCAAGAAATATTTTTCAAAAGGCATTTCAGAGCAAGTTCCTTTCTTAATGTCCCTTCTAAACCCATTTTTACAAGTTGAAGTACCCATCCTTTTCACCCACAACTTTAATTCACAGCCTTTTAGATACCTCAACACCAAGAAATACCTTTCAAAAGGCATTTCAGAGCAAGTTCCTTTCTTAATGTCCCTTCTAAGCCCATTTTCCAACTTGAAGTACCCATCCTTTTCACCCAAAACTGTACTTTACAGCTTTTTGGATACCTCAACACCAAGAAATACCTTTCAAAGGGCATTTCAGAGCAAGTTCCTTTCTTAATGTCCCTTCTAAACCCATTTTACAAGTTGAAGCATCCATCCTTTTCACCCACAACTTTACAGCTTTTTGGATACCTCAACACCAAGAAATACTTTTCAAAAGACATTTCAGAGCAAGTTCCTTTGTTAATGTCCCTTCTAAACCCATTTTCCAAGTTGAAGCATCCATCCTTTTCATCCACAACTATACTTTACAGCTTTTTGGATACCTCAACACCAAGAAACACCTTTCAAAGGGCATTTCAGAGCAAGTTCTTTTCTTATGTTCCTTCTAAACCCATTTTCCAACTTGAAGTACCAATCCTTTTCACCCACAACTTTACTTTACAGCTTTTTGGTTACCTCAACACCGAGAAATACTTTTCAAAAGGCATTTCAGAGCAAGTTCCTTTCTTAATGTCCCTCCTAAACCCCTGTTACAAGTTGAAGCATCCTTCCTTTTCACCCACAACTTTACTTTACAGCTTTTTGGATACCCCAACACCAAGAAATACCTTTCAAAAGGCATTTCAGAGCAACTAATTTTCTTAATATCCCTTCTAAAACCATTTTCCAATTTAAAGTACCCATCTTTTTCACCCAGAACTATACTTCACCGCTTTTTGGATACATCAACACCAAGAAATACTTTTCAAAAGACATTTCAGAGCAAGTTACTTTCTTAATGTCCCTCCTAAACCCATTTTACAAGTTGAAGCATCCATCCTTTTCACCCAAAACTTTACTTTACAACTTTTTTACACGACACAATATCATGCAAGATTCCACTTCAGTTCAGATTTTTCTCAAAGAGATGAAAAAATTTAAAATACTGTTCCAAATTTTTCATAGAAAATAGAAAGTTCAAGTTACCTTCTGAATTTTATCAAAGAACTTACAGTTCAATTTTAATTTCTCCAGGGAAAATAAAAATATTCCACTTCACTTCTTAATTTCACAAAGACACAAGGAAATTTAAAGTTCTATTTGAAATTTTTCCGTAGAAGATAGAAAAAACTATACCATACTTGTGAATATCTTCTCGGAAGATAAAAAGTTCTACTTCAGTTTTATATGTTCTCAACTAAGTGATAAAAAGTTTAAGCTCTAGTCTAAATTTTCTCAATGAAAAAGAAGTAATTTCTTGATCAATTCTATTTTTTCCAAATAATGTAAAAAGGTTCTACTTCATTTCAATTTTTTCTCAAAGAGATAAAAAAATTTAAAATACTCTTCCAGAGTCTTAGCTTAGAGTTTTTGTTGGAGTTCTCCTTTAGTTTAGTTTTAGTTAAGAGTTTAGAGTTTTAGCCTAGAGTCTTAGCTTAGAGTTTTAGTTAGAGTTGAAGTTTAGTTTACTAATAGTTAAGAGTTTAGAGTTTTAGCTTAGAGTGTTAGTTTAGAGTTTTTGACAGAGTTCTAGTTCAGTTTAGTTTTAGTTAAGACTTTAAGCTTACAGTCTTAGCTTATAGTTTTTGTTAGAGTTGAAGTTTAGTTTAGTTATAGTTAAGAATTTAGAGTCTAGCTTAGTGTCATAGCTTAGAGTTTTAGTTAAAGTTATAGTTTAGTTAAGTTATATTTAAGAGTTTAGAGTTTTAGCTTAGAGTTTTTGTTAGAGTTCTAGTTTAGTTTAGTTTTAGTTAAGAGTTTAGTGTTTTAACTTTGAGTATTAGCTTAGAGTTTTTGTTAGAGTTCTAGTTTAGTTAAGTTTTAGTTAAGAGTTTAGTGTTTTAGCATAGAGTCTTAGCTTAGAGTTTTTGTTAGAGTTCTAGTTTTACTTAAGAGTTTAGAGTTTTAGCTTAGAGTCTTAGCTTAGAGTTTTTGTTAGAGTTCTAGTTTAGTTTAGTTTTAGTTAAGAGTTTAGTGTTTTTAGCTTAGAGTCTTAGTTTAGAGTTTTTGTTGAAGTTCTAGTTTAGTTTAGTTTTAGTTTAGAGTTTTAGCTTAGACTTAGAGTTTTAATTAGAGTTCTAATTTAGTTTGGTTAGCTAAGAGTTTAGAGTTTTACCATAGAGTCTTAGCTTAGAGTTTTAGTTAGAGTTAAAGTTTAGTTTAGTTACAGTTAAGAATTTAGAGTTTTAGCTTAGAGTCATAGCTTAGAGTTTTACTTAAAGTTATAGTTTGGTTAGGTTTTAGTTAAGAGTTTCGAGTTTTAGCTGAGTCTTAGCTTAGAGTTTTTGTTAGAGTTCTAGTTTAGTTTAGTTTTAGTTAAGAGTTTAGAGTTTTACCTTAGAGTCTTAGCTCAGAGTTTTTGTTAGAGTTATAGTTTAGTTTAATTTTAGTTAAGAGTTTGATGTCTTACCTTTGAGTTTCAGCTGGAGATCTAATTTAGTTTACTTTTAGTTAAGAGCTTGGTGTTTTACCTTAGAGTCTTAGCTTTGAGTTTTTGTTTGATTTATTGTTTAGTTTTGTTTTAGTTAAGAGTTTTGTTTTTTAGCTTAGAGTCTTATCTTAGAGTTTTTGTTAGAGTTCTAGTTTATTTTAGTTTTAGTTAAGAGTTTAGAGTTTTTAGCTTAGATTCTTAGCATAGAGTTTTTGTTGAAGTTCTAGTTTAGTTTAGTTAATAGTTTAGAGTTTTAGCTTAGAGTCTTAGCTTAGAGTTTTTGTTAGAGTTGAAGTTTAATTTAGTAATAGTTAGTAGTTTATAGTCTTATCTTAGAGTCTTAGCTTAGAGTTTTTGTTAGAGTTCTAGCTTAGTTTAGATATAGTTCAGCGTTTGGAGTTTTACCTTCGAGACTTAGTTTAGAGTTTTAGTTTAGTTTAGTTTTAGTCAAGAGTTTAGAGTTTTTTAGCTTAAAGTCTTAGCTTAGATTTTTTGTTAGAGTTTTAGTTTAGTTTACTTTTAGTTAAGAGTTTTGTGTTTTACCTTAGATTTATAACTTAGAGTTTTAGTTGGAGCTGTTGTTTAGTTTAGTTTTATATAAGAGTTTTGACTTTTATCTTTTAGTATTAGATTAGAGTTTTTGTTATATTTCTAGTTTATTTTAGTTTTATTTAAGAGTTTATAGTTTTTAGCTTAGAGTCTTAGCTTAGAGTTTTTGTTGAAGTTCTAGTTTAGTTTAGTTTTAGTTAAGAGTTTATAGTTTTAGCTTAGAGTGTTAGCTTAGAGATTTTGTTAGAGTTATAGTTTAGTTTTAGTTAAGAGTTTAGTGTTTTAACTTAGAGTCTTAGCTTAGAGTTATAGTTAGAGTTGAAGTTTAGTTTATTTATAGTTAAGAATTTAGAGTTTTTAGCTTAGAGTCTTAGCTTAGAGTTTTTGTTGAAGTTCTAGATTTGTTTAGTTAATAGTTTAGAGTTTTAGCTTAGAGTCTTAGCTTAGAGTTTTGTTAGAGTTCTAGCTTAGTTTAGATATAGTTAAGCGTTTGCAGTTTTACCTTAGAGACTTAGCTTAGAGTTTTAGTTTAGTTTAGTTTTAGTTAAGAGTTTAGAGTTTTTTGCTTAGAGTCTTAGCTTAGAGTTTTTGCTAGAGTTCTAGTTTAGTTTAGTTTTAGTTAAGAGTTTGGTGTTTTAACTTAGAGTCAGAGCTTAGAGTTTTAGTTCGAGTTCTAGTTTAGTTTAGTTTTAGATAAGAGTTTGGAATTTTAGCTTAGAGTCTTAGCTTAGAGTTTTTTTTAGAGTTATAGTTTAGTTTAGTTTTAGTTAAGAGTTTAGAGTTTTTAGCTTTGAGTCTTAGCTTAGAGTTTTTGTTGAAGCTCTAGTTTAGTTTAGTTTTAGTTAAGAGTTTATAGTTTTATCTTAGAGTCTTAGCTTAGAGATTTTGTTAGAGTTTTAGTTTAGTTTTAGTTAAGAGTTTAGAGTTTTAGCTTAGAGACTTAGCTTAGAGTTATAGTTAGAGTTGAAGTTTAGTTTAGTTATAGTTAAGAATTTAGAGTTTTTTATCTTAGAGTCGTAATTTATAGTTTTTGTTAGAGTTATAGTTTAGTTTAGTTAAGAGTTTAGAGTTTTATCATAGAGTCATAGCTTAGAGTTTTTGTTGAAGTTGAAGTTTAGTTTAGTCATAGTTAATAATTTAGAGTTTTTAGCTTAGAGTCTTAGCTTAGAGATTTACGTAGATTTCTAGTTTAGTTTAGTTTTAGTTCAGAGTTTAGAAGTTTTGTCATTGAGTCTTATCTTAGAGTTTTTGTTTAAGTTCTATTTTAGTTAAGAGTTTAGAGTTCTACCTTACAGTCTTATCTTAGAGTTTTAATTAGAGTTGAAGTTTAGTTTAGTTATAGTTAAGGGTTTAGAGTTTTAGCTTGGAGTCTTAGCTTAGAGTTTTAGTTAGAGTTCTAGCTTAGTTTAGTTTTAGTTAAGAGTTTAGAGTTTTACCTTAAAGTCTTAGATTAGAGTTTTAGTTAGGGTTGAGGATTTTCCGGCGAGTATGGTTAGGTTAGGTTGGGTTAGATTAAGTTAGGTTAGATTAGGTTAGGTTAAGTCAGCTTAGGTAAGTTAGGTTAGGTTAGCTAAGTTAGGTTAGGTTAGATTAGCTAGTAAACATCTCTCCGTGTTTAAGTTAGGTTAGGTTAGGCTATATTAAGTTATGTTAGGTTAAGTTTTGTTAGCTTGCGTACGCGCGAGTACGTAGGCTAACCTAACCTACCTGAACCTAACCTAGCATAACTTAATCTAGCCTAAACTAACCTAACCTAACTTAAACATGGAGAGATATTTACTAGCTAATCTAACCTAACCTAACTTACCTAACCTAACCTACCTAACCTGACTTAACCTAACATAATCTTACCTAACTTAATCTAGTCCAACCTAACCTAACCAAACCATACTCGCCGGAAAATCCTCAACCCTAACTAAAACTCTAATCTAAGACTTTAAGGTAAAACTCAAAACTCTTAACTAAAACTAAACTAAACTAGAACTCTAACTAAATCTCTAAGCTAAGACTTTAAGGTAAAACTCTAAACTCTTAACGAAAACTAAACTAAGCTAAAACTCTAACTAAAACTCTAAGCTAAGACTCCAAGCTAAAACTCTAAACACTTAACTATAAATAAACTAAAATTAAACTCTAAGTACAAATATAATATAATACTATAATTTATAACTATAAAATCTTAACTAAACTAAACTAGAACTTCAAAAAAAACTATTAGATAATACTCTATGATAAAACTAAAAACTCTTAAATAAAACTAGACTAAACTAGAAATATAATTAAAACTCTAAGCTAAGACTCTAAGCTAAAAACTCTAAATTATCAACTATTACTAAACTAAACTTAAACTTCAACAAAAACTCTAAGCTATGACTCTATGATAAAACTCTAAACTCTTAACTAAACTAAACTAGAGCTCTAACAAAAACTCTAAAACTATGACTCTAAGCTAAATAAACTCTAAATTCTTAACTCTAACTAAACTAAACTTCAACTCTAACCATAACTCGAAGCTAATACTATAAGATAAAACTCTAAACTCTTAATTAAAGCTAAACTAAAACTCTAACAAAAAATCTAAGCTAGGACTCTAAGCTAAAACTATAAACTCTTAACTAAAACTAAACTAAACTAGAGCTTCAACAAAAAATCTAATTTAAGACTCTAAGCTAAAAACTCTAAACTCTTAACTAAAACTAAACTAAACTATAACTCTAACAAAAACTCTAAGCTAAGACTCTAAGCTAAAATTCTAAACTCTTAACTAAAACTAAACTAAACTAGAACTCGAACTAAAACTCTAAGCTCTGACTCTAAGGTAAAACACCAAACTCTTAAACTAAAACTAAACTAAAATAGAACTCTAATGTAATTCTCAAAGGTAAAAATCCAAACGCTTAACTATATCTAAACTAAACTAAAACTCTAACAAAAAGTCTAACCTAAGACTCTTAGCTAAAACTCTAAAATCTTAAATATTAGTAAAGTAAACTACAAGTATAAAAAAAACTCTAATCTAATACTCTAAGCTAAAATTCTTAACTAGTAACTAAACTAAACTTGAAACTCAAAATAAACTATAATCTATTAATATAATCTAGAAACTATAAAATCTTAAAAGAAAATAAACTAAACAGGAACTCTACCAGAAAATCTAAGAAAATCCTCTAAGCTAAATTCATAAACTCTTAAGTAAATCTAAACTAAAATAGAAATCTAAATAAAAATATAAGATAAGACTCTAAAGTAAAACACCAAACTCTTAACTAAAAGTAAACTAAACTAGAACTCTAACTGAAACTCAAAGGTAAAACATCAAACTCTTAACTAAAATTAAACTAAACTAGAACTCTAACAAAAACTCTAAGCTAAGACTCTAAGGTAAAACTCTAAACTCTTAACTAAAACTAAACTAAACTAGAACTCTAACAAAAACTCTAAGCTAAGACTCAGCTAAAACTCGAAACTCTTAACTAAATCTTAACCAAACTATAACTTTAAGCAAAACTCTAAGCTATGACTCTAAGCTAAAACTCTAAATTCTTAACTGTAACTAAACTAAACTTTAACTCTAACTAAAACTCTAAGCTAAGACTATATTGTAAAACTCTAAACTATTAACTAAAACTAAACTAAATTATAACTATAAATAAAACTAAGATAATACTCTAAGCTAAAAACTATAAAATCTTAACTAAAAATAAAATATAGCTCTAATTAAAACTCTAAGTATAAGCTAAAACTCTAAACTAAAACTAAACTAAAATAGAACTTCAAAAAAAACTCTAAACTAAGACTCTAAGCTAAAAACACTAAACTCTTAACTAAAACTAAACTAAAATAGAACTCTAACAAAAACTTTAAGCTGAGACTCTAAGCTAAAACTCTAAACTCTTAAGTAAAACTAGAACTCTAATAAAAACTCTAAGCTAAGACTCTATGCTAAAACACTAAACTCTTAACTAAAACTAAACTAAACTAGAACTCTAACAAAAACCCTAAGCTAAGACTCAAAGGTAAAACACTTAAATCTTAACTACAACTAAACTAAACTAGAACTCTAACAAAAACTCTAAGCTATGACTCTAAGCTAAAACTCTAAACTCTTAAATATAACTTAACTAAACTATAACTTTAACTAAAACTCTAAGCTATGACTCTAAGCTAGACTCTAAATTCTTAAATATAAATAAAATAAAATAAACATCTAAAAAAAACTCTAAGATAATAATTTAATATAAAACAATAAATTATTAAATAAAAGAAAACGAAACTAGAACTCTGTCAAAAATTCTAAGCTAAGACTCTAAGCTAAAACTCTAAACTCTTAACTATTAGTAAACTAAACTTCAACTCTAACTAAAACTCTAAGCTAAGACTCTAGGCTAAAACTCTAAAATCTAAACTAAACTAAACTAGAACTCCAAAAACACTCTAAGCTAAGACTCTGGAACAGTATTTTAAATTTTTTCATATCTTGGAGAAAAATTTGAACTGAAGTGGAACCTTTTTACATTATTTGGAAAAAATAGACTTGATCAATAAATAACTTATTTTTCATTGAGAAAATTCAGACTAGAGCTTAAACTTTTCTTCACTTCGTTGAGAAAATTTAAAATTGAAGTAGAACTTTTTATCTTCCGGGAAAATATTCACAAGTATGGTATAGTTTTTTCTATCTTCTACGGAAAAATTTCAAATAGAACTTTAAATTTCCTTGTGTCTTTGTGAAATTAAGAAGTGAAGTGGAAGATTTTTATTTTCTCTGCAGAAATTAAAATTGAACTGCAAGTTCTTTGATAAAGTTCAGAAGGTATCTTGAACTTTCTATTTTCTATGAAAAATTTGGAACAGTTTTTTAAATTTTTTCATCTCTTTGAAAAAATCTGAACTGAAGTGGAATCTTGCATGATATTGTGTCGTGTAAAAAAGTTGTAAAGTAAAGTTGTGGGTGAAAAGGATGGAAGCTTCAACTCGTAAAATGGGTTTAGGAGGGACATTAAGAAAGTAACTTGCTCTGAAATGTCTTTTGAAAAGTATTGCTTGGTGTTGATGTATCCAAAAAGCGGTGAAGTATAGTTCTGGGTGAAAAAGATGGGTACTTCAAATTGGAAAATGGTTTTAGAAGGGACATTAAGAAAAGTAGTTGCTCTGAAATGCCTTTTGAAAGGTATTTCTTGGTGTTGGGGTATCCAAAAAGCTGTAAAGTAAAGTTGTGGGTGAAAAGGAAGGATGCTTCAACTTGTAAAATGGGCTTAGGAGGGACATTAAGAAAGGAACTTTCTCTGAAATACCTTTTGAAAAGTATTTCTTGGTGTTGAGGTAACCAAAAACCTGTAAAGTAAAGTTGTGGGTGAAAAGGATTGGTACTTCAAGTTGGAAAATGGGTTTAGAAGGGACCTAAGAAAGGAACTTGCTCTGAAATGCGCTTTGAAAGGTATTTCTTTGTGTTGAGGTATCCAAAAGCTGTAAAGTAAAGTTGTGGGTGAAAAGGATGGATGCTTCAACTTGTAAAATGGGTTTAGAAAGGACATTAACAAAGGAACTTGCTCTGAAATGTCTTTTGAAAAGTATTTCTTGGTGTTGAGGTATCCAAAAAGCTGTAAAGTAAAGTTGTGGGTGAAAAGGATAGATGCTTCAACTTGTAAAATGGGTTTAGAAGGGACATTAAGAAAGGAACTTGCTCTGAAATGCCCTTTGAAAGGTATTTCTTGGTGTTGAGGTATCCAAAAAGCTGTAAAGTAAAGTTGTGGGTGAAAAGGATGGGTACTTCAAGTTGGAAAATAGGCTTAGAAGGGAAGTTAAGAAAGGAGCTTGCTCTGAAATGCCTTTTGAAAGGTATTTCTTAGTGTTGAGGTATCCAAAAGGCTGTGAATTAAAGTTGTGAGTGAAAAGGATTGGTACTTCAACTTGTAAAAATGGGTTTAGAAGGGACAGTAAGAAAGGAACTTGCTCTGAAATGTCTTGAAAAGTATTTCTTGGTGTTGAGGTATCAAAAAAGCTGTAAAGTAAAGTTGTGGGTGAAAAAGGATAGGTACTTCAACTTGTAAAATGGGTTTAGAAGGGACATTAGGCAAGGAACTTGCTCTGAAATGACTTTTGAAAAGTATTTTTTGGTGTTGAGGTATCAAAAAAGCTAAAAAGTATAGTTGTGGGTGAAAAGGATGGGTACTTCAACTTGAAAATGGGTTTAGAAGGGACATTAAGAAAGGAACTTGCTCTGAAATGCCTTTTGAAAGGTATTTCTTGGTGTTGAGGTATCCAAAAAAAGCTGTAAAGTAAAGTTGTGGGTGAAAGGGATGGGGACTTCAACTTGGAAAATGGGTTTAGAAGGGACATTAACAAAGGAACTTGCTCTGAAATACCTTTTGAAAGGTATTTCTTGGTGTTGAGGTAACCAAAAAGCTGAAAAGTAAAGTTGTGGGTGAAAAGGATTGGTACTTCAAGTTGGAAAATGGGTTTAGAAGGGACATAAGAAAGGAACTTGCTCTGAAATGCCCTTTGAAAGGTATTTCTTGGTGTTGAGGTATCCGAAAAAGCTGTAAAGTAAATTTGTGGGTAAAAAGGAGGGATTCTTCTACTTGTAAAATGAGTTTAGGAGTGATATAAACAAAGTAACTTGATCTGAAATGCGTTTTGAAAAATTTTTAGTGGTGTTAAGGTATCCAAAAAGCTATACACCAAACCTGTGGATGAAAAGCAAGGATGCTTCAACTTTTAAAATGGGTTTAGAAGGGACATTAAGAAAGAAACTTGCCCTGAAATGCCCTTTGAAAGGTATTTCTTGGTGTTGAGGTATCCAAAAAGCTGTAAAGTAAAGTTTTGGGTGAAAAGGATGGGTACCTCAAGTTGTAAAATTGGTTTAGAAGGGACGTTAAGAAAGGAACTTGCTCTGAAATGCCCTTTGAAATGTATTTCTTAGTGTTGAGGTATCTAAAAGGCTGTGAAGTAAAGTTGTGGGTGAAAAGGATGGGTACTTCAACTTGGAAAAATTGGTTTAGGAGAGACACAAAGAAAGGAACTTGCTCTGAAATGACTTGAAAAGTATTTACTGGTGTTGAGGTATCCAAAAAACTGTAACGTAAAGTTGTGGGTGAAAAATGATAGGTACTTCAACTTCTAAAATGGGTTTAGAAGGGACATTAAGAAAGGAACTTGCTCTGAAATGCCTTTTGAAAAGTATTTCTTGGTGTTGGTGTATCCAAAAAGCTGACAAGTATAGTTGAGGGTGAAAAGGATGGGTACTTCAACTTGGAAAATGGGTTTAGAAGAGACATGAACAAAGGAAGTTGCTCTGAAATATCTTTTGAAAGGTATTTCTCGGTGTTGAGGTATCCGGAAAAGCTGTAAAGTAAAGTTGTGAGTGAAAAGGAAGGATGCTTCAACTTGTAAAATGGGTTTAGAAGGGACATTAAGAAAGTAACTTGCTCTGAAATGTCTTTTGAAAAGTATTTCTTGGTGTTGAGGTGTGCAAAAAGTCGTAAAGTAAAGTTGTGAGTGAAAAGGATGGGTACTTCAAGTTGTAAAATGGGTTTAGGAGGGACATTCAGAAAGGAACTTGCTCTGAAATGCCTTTTGAAAGGTATTTCTTGCTGTTGATGTATCCAAAAAGCTGTAAAGTAAAGTTGTGGGTGAAAAGAAAGGATGCTTCAAGTTGGAAAATAGGTTTAGAAGGGACATTAAGAAAGGATCTTGCTCTGAAATGCCTTTTGAAAGGTATTTCTGTTGAGGTATCCAAAAAACTGTAAAGTAAAGTTGTGGGTGAAAAGGAAGGGTACTTCAAGTTGTAAAATGGGTTTAGAAGGGACAATAAGAAAGGAACTTGCTCTGAAATGGCTTTTGAAAGGTATTTCTTGGTGTTGAGGTATCAACAAAACTGTAAAGTATAGTTGTGAGTGAAAAGGATGGGCACTTCAAGTTGTAAAACGGGTTTAGAAGGGACGTTAAGAAAGGAACTTGCTCTGACATGGCTTTTGAAAGGTATTTCTTTGTGTTGAGGTATCCAAAAACATGTAAAGTAAAGTTGTGGGTGAAAAGGATGGGTACTTCAAGTTTTAGAATGGGTTTAGGAGTGACAATAAGAAAGTATATTGCTCTGAAATGCCCTTTGAAAAGTATTTCTTGGTGTTGAGGTATCTAAAATGGTGTAATGTAAAGTTGGGGGTGAAAAAGATGGGTACTTCAACTTGTAAATTGGGTTTAGAATGCACATTAAGAAAAGAACTTGCTCTGAAATGCCTTTTGAAGGTATTGCTTGGTGTTGGGGTATCCAAAAAAGCTGTAAAGTAAAGTTGTGGTGAAAGGATTGGTACTTCAACTTGTAAAAATGGGTTAAGGAATAACATTAAGAAAGGAACTTGCTCTGAAATGACTTTTGAAAAGTATTTCTTGGTGTTGAGGTATCCAAAAGCTGTAAAGTAAAGTTGTGGGTGAAAAGGATGGGTACTTCAAGTTGGAAAATGGGTTTAGAATGGACATTAAGAAAGGAACTTGCTCTGAAATGCCTTTTGAAAGGTATTTCTTGGTGTTGAGGTATCCAAAAGCTGTAAAGTAATTTTGTGGGTGAAAAGGATGGGTACTTCAAGTTGGAAAATGGGCTTAGAATGGACATTAAGAAACGAACGTGCTCTGAAATGCCTTTTGAAAGGTATTTCTTGGTGTTGAGGTATCCAAAAAACTGTAAAGTAAAGTTGTGGGTGAAAAGGAAGGGTACTTCAAGTTGTAAAATGGGTTTAGAAGGGACGTTAAGAAAGGAACTTGCTCTGAAATAGCTTTTGAAAGGTATTTCTTGGTGTTGAGGTATCCAAAAACATGTAAAGTATAGTTGTGAGTGAAAAGGATGGGTACTTCAACTTGTAAAATGGTTTTAGAAGGGACATTAAGAAAGGAACTTGCTCTGAAATGTCCTTTGAAAGGTATTTCTTGATGTTGGGGTAACCAAAAAGCTGTAAAGTATAGTTGTGAGTGAAAAGGATGGGTACTTCAACTTGTAAAATGGGTTTAGGAGGGACATTAAGAAAGGATCTTGCTCTGAAATGTCTTTTGAAAAGTATTTATTGGTGTTGAGGTAACCAAAAAGCTGTAAAGTAAAGTTGTGGGTGAAAAGGATGGGTACTTCAAGTTGGAAAATGGATTTAGAAGGGACATTAAGAAAAGAAGTTGCTCTGAAATGCCTTTTGAAGGTATTGCTTGGTGTTGGGGTATCCAAAAAAGCTGTAAAGTAAAGTTTTGGTGAAAGGATTGGTACTTCAACTTGTAAAAATGGGTTAAGGAATAAAATTAAGAAAGGAGCTTGCTCTGAAATGTCTTTTGAAATGTATTTCTTGGTGTTGAGCTATCCAAAAGCTGTAAAGTAAAGTTG
The DNA here is from genome assembly GCF_049724085.1 of Artemia sp. Qi Xiang Cuo. Lineage (NCBI taxonomy): Eukaryota > Metazoa > Arthropoda > Branchiopoda > Anostraca > Artemiidae > Artemia > Artemia sp. Qi Xiang Cuo. Next base: position 6,737,350 of record NC_142800.1, on the reverse strand, counting down.
TGGGTGAAAAGGATGGGTACTTCAAGTTGGAAAATGGGTTTAGAATGGACATTAAGAAAGGAACTTGCTCTGAAATGCCTTTTGAAAGGTATTTCTTGGTGTTGAGGTATCCAAAAGCTGTAAAGTAAAGTTGTGGGTGAAAAGGATGGGTACTTCAAGTTGGAAAATGGGCTTAGAATGGACATTAAGAAACGAACTTGCTCTGAAATGCCTTTTGAAAGGTATTTCTTGGTGTTGAGGTAACCAAAAAGCTGGAAAGTAAAGTTGTGGGTGAAAAGGAAGGATGCTTCAAGTTGGAAAATGGGCTTAGAAGGGACATTAAGAAAGGATCTTGCTCTGAAATGCCGTTTGAAAGGTATTTCTTCGTGTTTAGGTATCTAAAAAGCTGTAAAGTAAAGTTGTGGGTGAAAAGGATGGATGCTTCAAGTTGGAAAATGTGTTTAGGAGGGACATTAAGAAAAGAAGTTGCTCTGAAATGCTTTTTGAAAGGTATTTCTTGGTGTTGAGGTATCCAAAAAGCTGTAAAATGTATTTTTGGTAGAAAATGATGTGTACTTCAAGTATTAACATTGTTTTTGTATGTATATTAAGAAAGGATGGTGATGTGAAATTTGTTTTTAAAATTAACTATTTTTTTTGATGTTATCAAATATCTGTAAAGTTTATTTGTGGTTGAAAAAAGATTGTTACTTCAACTAGTAAAATGGGTTTAGTAGGGACATTAAGTAATTAACTTGCTCTGAAATGTCTTTTGAAAGGTGTTTCTTGGTGTTGAGGTATCCAAAAAGCTGTAAAGTAAAGTTCTTGGTGAAGAGGACAGGTACTTCAAGTTGGAAAATTGGTTTAAAAGGGAACATTAAGAAATGAAGTTGCTCTGAAATGTCTTTTGAAAACTATTTCTTGGTGTTGAGGTATCCAAAAAGCTGTAAAGTAAAGTTGTGGGTGAAAAGGATGGGTACTTCGACTTGTAAAAAAGGGTTAAGGAATGACATTAAGAAAGGAACTTTTTCTGAAAAGATATAATAAAGGGCATAAAAAAGTATTAACATAATGTTGCGGGGGCCCTTTTGGGGCCCGGGGAGGGCCTTTGGGGGTCTGGAGGGCCCTTGAGGGCCGGGTGGTCCTTTGGGAGCCCGGGGGACCTTTGGAGACCAGGGGCTTTCTTCGGGGTTGGGGTAGGGGGATCGAAGCCTTTTGGGGTTGGGGTAGGGACCTCACGACACTTTTCAAATGGAACTTGTGTATTATAACGACCACAGAGTTTCACCCTCAAATCCTCTTCTAAAACATCTTCTAAAATCATCTTTTAAAATGTCTCTAACTGTTTCGCCGAAATAATTTCCTTAAATGTCTAAAACGCTTTCGCCCAAATAACCCCTAAACGTAATTTATGCGTGTTCCTTTTTTTTTGGCATCCCTGTACTGTCACATTTGAAATTACTAGGGCACCCTTTCACGCGTTAATCTCTTCATCGCTAAGATGTTTCTTGGAGAATTGTTTCCATGGCGAAGTTTATTAATATCTTTGGAGTTCGACCAGTAGAATTGTTTCCGGGGCGAAATTCATTAATGTCTTGGGTCTATTCCTGGAGAATTGTTTCTGGGCGAAGTTTTTTAATGTCTGACAGATGATGTCATGGTTGATTGATTTGTCAAGAAAGGGGAATTAATTTGTTGTTTCTAAGGGGAAACGTGCACTTGGCCAAAACAACAACAACAATCAATTGATCTTGAATGAAGTGTCATTGACCCTGTCCCCGTTAGACTCAATAATCCATAAATCATACATCAAAGTGAGAAAAATACTGTTTTTCCATTCTTACTAACATAAAACATAAAACAGACATAAATTGATGTTGACATCAATGAAAAACATCAAATAAATTGACCAACATTCATAGACGTCCAAGAACCATCCATAAAAGTGAGAAGATTCCTGTTTTTTCAAGTGAGAAAAATCCTGTTTTTCATTCTCACTGACATTGGCTGAGAAGGAAACACGTGATCTAACTGTTTCCTATTCCTGGACACCTTGACATTCGCCCCGAGCGTGCACTTGACCAAAACAACAACAACGACAAAATCTTGAAAGAAGAGGTAATTGACCCTGTTCCCCATTAGACTCAATAATCCAGAAAACATCCATCAAAGTGAGAAAAATCCTGTTTTTTCATTCTCACAGACAAAAACCATAAAACAGAAATAAATTGATGTTGAAATCCATGAAAAACAACAAATAAATTGACCAACACACATAACCGTCCAAAAAACATCCATAAATGTGAGAAAATTCCTATTTTTTCAAGTGAGAAAAATCCTGTTTTTTCATTCTCAGTGAGAAAACCATAAACCACGTGGTGATGTCACGACCTCCTGACCCCTTTCTACTCATGAGAGGGGGTTTGTTGTCCTCCAATCACTTTCTACTATTACAAAGGGCACAAACCCTTTTAATTTCAAATCGAATAATCCCCCCCCCCTCCACAGCACTCAGGGCTAGGCTTGTAAGTTATGCCCTGGGGGCATATAAGGTTTTTATAGAATGCGTTGTCGTAAAACTTCGAGAAGGCCTCATTCAATTGGGAATTGAGATGGCTAGTGCTCTTATTAATAGTCAAAAGCAATCGGAGGGCGAATACCCCCCCCCAAGCCAAAATTTAAATTGGATTTCTTGGGAGGTTGTGGAGATGCTTGTAGCAGGTCCAGAGGAGGGCGGCTGGTTGCCGTTTAATAACTTTTGACTCTTAAAATTATTACTAGAACTTTCAATTTTCGACGTAATGTGACTCCTCTCAGGTTTCTACTACCACCAGTTCCTACGAATTGGCCAGGAGAAAAGCAAATAAATAAACAAATTACATAGCAGGCAAAGGGCTATTTAATCCGGCAGTGCTACGGCACTATCTATGATCGGGCTTGTTATTTGATGATTTATTGTCTCGTTTTCAAAAATTTTACTTTTCACGATATCTCCTACCTTTCTCATGTATTTCAGTTTTGTGTGTTTAAAACAAACTTGCCCTTTCTAAAAAAATTGCTGATGTTTGGTACTTACCTGAGATCAGGCATTTAAAAATCCCAAATTATAATTGATTTGTCAAATAGCATAATTTTTGTTTCAGTTTTGCAGAAGTTTTTTTAAATAATTACTTTGGGGAAACATTTTAGAATTGCAGTACAATCAGATTATTAGTTCAAATATCCCAGCGAAAGACACTAATCATACCCATGTGTTCAAATCCATTTCATCTGCATCATATCGAGAATGGCTCGGTGAATCCAGAGTTACCTACTCCTTTCTTGCAGTTCCCTATAATGAGAACCTATAAAAGTTATCAGTGGCATTGGAAGAAGCTCTATCCTTTCGATTCCCTAAAAAAATTTTGGGGGTACTTAAAAATTTTACCAAAGCCAAAAAAATGAGCATATTAAATAAGGTGAGCAGCAATTGGTGTGTCAAGCATAGTCTATTCTGAATACAACGTTGTATACAGGAACGTTACATCCTAGATAGCATGTATGTACGAATATATTTTCGTACTCAAAATCTATGAAACTTATGTTTGGATCTATATCGCCATGTCACGAAATTAGCCAGAATTTGGAGCTCTCTCCCGTGAAATATTGCCAATTATCTCTATATTTTCCGGTTTTGCCAATTTTTCCTATGGTTATGCATATTTTTCTTTCAATGATTTTTTTTTTTGTATTTTTGGAATATTTACCGTCTCCCAAATATCAGCTCCTCCTTTTTTGAAGTAAATGTATCTGTAAGTTTCTGAACCATTTTTTGTTTCTAGACAAACAGGTCATTTTTTTTGTATCAAAAGCTCTACCTAATGTATTAGTACAACATCTTGCGCTCGGTTAGTTAATTCAAAAATAGTTTTTGTAGCTTATTCTAAAACTATTCAAAAGTGTTAACTTTAAAGAGTCAACGCGAATTAATACTCAAGTTTCTTGATTAATTTTTTCGTTTTCTTCTTTTGTCACCATCAAAGATTTTTTTTTTTTTTATCTGATCTCTAGTCAGGCACTCAGTTACAAAAAAAAATTAGAATCAGTAAACATAAAAAACAAGGAAATGGATTGGGGTTAATATTTCCATTCGATATATTAACCCCAATCCATTTTCATACATTAAATATTTTTCTTAGAATTTACACATCATATATTTCAAAGACTTGATTACGAATAAAACTGCAATAAGAGTAAAACCACACTTAGTTATCTTATATTCTCTAAGTTACTAACCAACAAGAGCATGTACCAACTGGCCTTTTGCTGCTATCACGTCTGAATTTCTCACGTTATATCTGAGGTAGGAACTCATGCAAGGACTCTCTGGGTTCATTTTCCCCAGAACTCCAGGATTTTGAATTCATCCAAAACTTGTCGTATGATTCACTTATTTTTTCAGTTCTTATCTGGGTCCCTCCAATTCTTATCTGGGTCGAATCCTAATGTCACTGCCATTTGGTTTAAAATGGGGGTCAATGGTGTGATTCTAAGTTCAGTCAGCGTCAACCAAGCTTTAAACGGGTACCTGGAGAAGTCTGGGGGCAAACAAAGGGAAGTGTTGGATGATTTGCCGCCAACCATGCATTCCACTCCCGGACAAAGGCATTGAATCAGGAGATTGGTATCTGCCCAACGCAGACCAAAGTAAGCATGTGAAAAAGTTTTTTAAGTCCTACCGCAAAACACGTCTCCTACCTTCCAAAATACTCTGCGCATGTGCCTAACTTTGATCTACTCGGAATTAAAAAATAAAAATAAATAAAACATACAAAAACGTATGACCTTTTCGTGCTTCTTAGATGAAAAAAAAGAAGTATATTTTCTAAACTGTTCATAAAAAGAGAATTAGCCAGATAATATACGTCAAGATGATCAAAGTGTCTTTAAACTTTGGTGATCAAACGTTTTGAACACTGATCTGCTCAGAGGTGTGAATATACCAGTCGTGACTTTCATACATGACACAGACTCAGACGAGACGTGAAATTTGATACCGACAAGAAATAATTTGACTAATAGGACAAGCAGTCCTACCACCATGAAACATGTATTTACATGCAGCTGTAGATGACAAAAAAAACATATGAAACACTGATTTAATTTTAAAATTTATGCTTATCGTAATGACAATCTATTGCTTCTTACCTTACTCCAATTCCTTCTATTGTAAATTCCCCCCACCCAAGAACAGGGGGTAACATTACAGCCAGCGCGTAAACCCAAACGAACGCAATAAGAACACCTGTGTTGAGCCAGCCATTGCCGTATCCATTTGATGGTTTTCGTACAACATTACTTCGATCCCATGCAAGGACAGCGAGCGTCATAATGTTTGCTATTCCTAAAGTGAAAGGAAATAGTATGAAATTAAAAAAAATAATAAAAGAGGAGGATGTAATGAAGTGATATTAGGATAATATAATGTATTATTGTATTGTTGAAGAATTGAATAATACACTTGAAAGGGTATTATCCAAAAAGTATTCCTTGTCTATTTATATATGTCTGTATAGAATGCCCATTATAATGAAAATAGCTAATATATGATCGTGCTTAAAACAAACGTTCAGTAAGATCTACTGTTTCATCCAAAAAGAGCAAACATAGGTTTAACTACATAAATTCAGACTTGGTTAGCACATGGTGGGTGATCCAAACCTAACACCATTTTGTTGCACGTCCTCATAGGGATTAAATAGAGTTATGACCTGATTGTGTAAAGAGAAATTAGACAGTGTTTGATACTTGGTCTGAATAGTGGTTTTTATACTAGAAGGACCTTTTCCCGACATAAGTGGAATAGGGGTTAAGAATTTGTTTTGAGAAAAAAGCAAATGGAAAATCTCATTTGTGACAGTCAACGACTAATCCTTCTACGATGTTAACTGATCCCCCTCCCCCTTGCTGGAAAATTTTGGCTTTATCCATGGCTCTCAAACTAAACTTAAAGCGCAATAAAGTTAAATAGAATTCAAAAGTTACCATTTTGTAATGTCTTTTAAAACTCAAATCGAAACCGTTTTGTAGCTGGTAATAACATTTTACTGTATAATTAATGCCAACTATCAAAATATGTGTTAAGAAAATGTATTCAATTGACTAATTAGGATTTGTTGGAAGTATTCAGAAACATTATCCAAAGTATTCCGAGAGCTCGCATCTAATTAGAAAAGGATTTAGGTAAGATCACACCATACAACACATATTTGTCTACGGGCCCTCTAATCTGCGCTGAGGATCAAGCTGCGGCCTGTGGATCGCAATACCCCCTTATTTTATTATTATACTAGAATCACACGATGCTTTATGTTATGTGAGTAGGAGGAACCTAATGACTCCGGTACGAACATAATTTATTCATGGATTATTGATCCACGAATGGGGACAGATTTCTGAGAAATTGATTGATCTACGAAGGGGAACTCAATTTCTGGGAAATTGATTTACATAATCGGCGAGGAATTCTATCATGAGGTAATTTCATTTTTAAATATGGCTTCTCAGGTCTTTAGGTCTGAGAGATAAATTAATATTCAATTTTTAGATAGGGCTTCTCAAGTCTTTAGGCCCGAGAGATAAATTAATATTCTATTGAAGCCTCAATAGTTTAAGTAGGTACAGCTTAGATATTTTTCCAGGAGTTCATACGAGATCAAAACAGATTGAATATATTTTACGCGGGAAATGGTTACCATGGAATTTCAAATGTGACAGCGCAGGGATGCCGAAACAAAGGAACACACAGAAATTACTTTTAGGGGATTATTTGGGCGAAAACAAATTAATCGGCATTTTAGGGATTTTTTGGGTGAAACAGTTTGAAACATTATTGAGAATGATTTGAGGTGAAACTCTGTGGTCGTTATAATACACAAGTTACATTTAAAGAGTGTTGTAAGGAACCCTACCCCAACCCCAAGGCCCCCAAGGGCCCCCAAACGCCCCCTCCCCCCGGGCCCCCAAAGGCCCCTCTCTTCAGGCCCCCAAAGGGCCCCCTCCCTCCGGACCCCTAAAGGGTCCCCTCTCCCCCTGAGCCCCAAAAGAGCCCCCTCCCCCTGGGCCCCCCAACCCATTTTTTTAATACTTTTTTTTGCCCATTTGAGACACAGAAGGGCCCCCTCATCCTCAACTTTTTGGTTCCCCTCGAATATATCTCTTCAGAACAAGTTCTTTACGTATCGTCCCTCCTAAACCAATTTTACAACTTGAAGTACTAATCCTTATCACCCAAAACTTTACATTATGGCTTTTTGAATACCCCAACACCAAACAATACTTTTCAAAAGGCTTTATTATATTTTTCAGAAAAAGTTCTTTTGATAATGTCCCTCCTAAACCAATTTTACAACTTGAAGTACTCATCCTTTTCACCCACAACTTTATTTTATGGGTTTTTAAATACCCCAACATCAAGCAATACTTTTCATAAGGCTTTATTATATTTTTCAGAACAAGTTCTTTACGTAAGGTCCCTCCAAAAACCCATTTTACAACTTGAATTACTCATCTATTTCACCCACAACTTTACTTTACAGCTTTTTAAATACCCCAACACCGAGCAATACTTTTCAAAAGGCTATGTTATATCTTTTCAGAACAAGTTCTTTTCTTAATAACCCTTCTAAACCAATTTTAAAAGTTAAAATACTCATCCTTTTCACCCACTACTTTACTTTACGGTTTTTTTAACACCCCAACACCAAGGAATTCAGCAATTCTATCTTTTCAGAACAATTTCTTTTCTTATTAACCCTCCTAAACTTATTTTACAAGTTGAAGTACTCATCCTTTTCACCCACAACTTTACTTTACGGTTTTTTGAACACCCCAACACCAAGGAATTCAGCAATTCTATCTTTTCAGAACAAGTTCTTTTCTTAATATCCCTCCTAAACCTATTTTACAAGTTGAAGTACTCATCCTTTTCATCCACAACTTTACCTTACGGCCTTTTGCATACCCCAACATCAAGCAATACTTTTCAAAAGCCTTTATTATATCTTTTCAGAACAACTTCTTTACGTAATGTCCCTCCTAAGCCAATTTTAGAACTTGAAGTACTCATCCTTTTTCACCCACAACTTTACCTTACGGCTTTTTGCATATCCCAACACCAGGCAATACTTTTCAAAGGCTGTATTATATTTTTTCAGAACAAGCTGTTTACGTAATGTCCCTCCTAAACCAATTTTACATCTTGAAGTATTCATCCTTTTCACCCACAACTTTACTTTGCAGCTTTTTGAAGACCCGAACACCAAGCAATACTTTCAAAAGGCTTTATTATATCTTTTCAAAACAAGTTTTTTTCTTAATATCCCTCTTAAACCTATTTTACAAGTTGAAGTACTCATCTTTTTTACCCACAACTTTACCTTACGGCCTTTTGCATACCTCAACATCAAGCAATACTTTTCAAAATGCTTTATTAAATCTTTTCAGAACAAGTTCTTTAGGTAATGTCCCTCCTAAACCAATTTTACAACTTGAAGTACTCATCCTTTTTCACCCAAAAAATTACCTTACAGCTTTTTGCATACCCCAACACCAAGCAATACTTTTCAAAGGCTTTATTATATTTTTTCAGAACAAGTTCTGTACGCAATGTCCCTCCTAAACCAATTTTGCAACTTGAAGTCCTCATTCTTTTCACCAATAACTTTACTTTACAGCTTTTTGACCACACCAACACCAAGCAATATTTTCAAAAGGCTTTATTATATCTTTTCAGAACAAGTTCTTAACGTTATGTCCCTCCTAAGCCAATTTTACAACTTGATGTACTCATCCTTTTCAGCCACAACTTTACTTTACGACTTTCGCATACTCCTAACCAAGCAATAGTTTTCAAAAGGCTTTATTATATCTTTTCAGAACAAGTTTTTTACGTAATGTCCCTCCTAAACCAATTTTACAAAATGAAGTACTCATCCTTTTCACCCAAAACTTTACTTTACAGCTTTTTGCATAGCCCAACACCAAGCAATACTTTTCAAAAGGCTTTATTATATCTTTCCAGAACATGTTCTTTACGTAATGTCCCTCCTAATTCAATTTGACAACTTGAAGTACTAATCTTTTTCACACACAACTTTACTTTACGACTTTCTGCATACCCCAACACAAAGCAATTCAGCAATTCTATCTTTTCAGAACAAGTTCTTTACGTAATGTCCCTAATAAGCCAATTTTACAACTTGAAGTACTCATCCTTTTCACACACAACTTTACTTTACGGCTTTTTGTATACCCTAACACCAAGCAATACTTTTCAAAACGCTTTACTATATTTTTTCAGAACAAGTTCTTTACGTAATGTCCCTCATAAACCTATTTTACAGCTAGAAGTACTCATCTTTTTCACCCACAACTTTACTTAATGACTTTTTGCATACCCCAACACCAAGAAATACTTTCAAATACTATATCTTTTCAGAACATGTTCTGTACGCAATGTCCCTCCTAAACCAATTTTACAACTTGAAGTACTCCCATTTTTCAGCCACAACTTTACTTTACGGCTTTTTGCATACCAATTCACCAAGCAATACTTTTCAAAGTTGAATACTTTTCATATGAAAAATTGAAAATTTTGTTCTAAATAGTTACAGATCGATTCTAATTTTGCCCATGAAAATAAAAAGGTTCCACTTCAGTTCTGTTTTTCTCAAAGAGATGAAAAATTGAAAGATCTGTTCTAAATTCATGCATAGAAGATAGATAAAGTTATACCTTAGATGTGAATACTTACCATGAAGATAAAAAATTCCACTTTAATTCTAAATTTTCTCAATGAAGTGAAGATAAGTTCAAGTTCTCTTCTAATTTTTCCAAGAAAATTAAAAGGTTCCACTTTAGTTCTGGTTTTTCTCAAAGAGATGCGAAATTTAAAGTTCTGTTCTAAATTTTACCGCAGATACTTGGATTCTGAATTTTTCCTCCAAGAAGAGAAAAGGTTCTGCTTTAATTCTATATTTTCTCAAAGAAGTGAAAAAAAGTTCAAGTTCTCTTCTAAATGTTGTCCCAGAGAAGAGAAAAGGTTCCAATTAAATTATGAGTTTTCACAACGTAGTGAAGAAAAGTTCAAGTTCTCTCCTGAGTTTTCTCAAAGAAAAGAAAAAAGTTATAGTCCAATTCTAATTTACCCCAAAGAAGTTAACAAATCTCCAAGTGGACGGATTTTGCAGGGGGATTAATTTTACCTGAGGAAGGGGGTTTTCCAGGGGTGAAATTTTTCAGGGGAAATTTTACCGATTTTTTCCGGAGACGTAAGCTAACTTTTAAATTAAATTTTAGCTATTTTATTTTAGGGATTTGCTCCTCAAATTTTTAAATTAGAAAGAGAGTGCGTCGTTCTATTATTAAAGACAATCTTTCAAGCTCTTATCAGCAAAAATGTAGAATTTTACAGTTTTTGACAGAGTGGAGGGATTTTGTACGGGGATTAATTTTACATGAGGAGGCGGGTTTCCAGGAGTGAGATTTTCAGGGGGAAATTTTACCAATTTTTTCCGAGGAGATGGAACGGACTGAATTTGAACTTTAGCGTAAAGAGCTAGGTGCCGAGGAGGGAGACAATAGATATTGATGACGACACTAAATTAACTTAACCATAAAATTCTACATTATTGCACAGAAATACCAAAACCATAGGTTAGGTTAGGTTAGCCTATGTACACGCGCGTACATAGGCTAACCTAATCGAACCTCTGGTTTTGGTATTTCTGTGCAATAATTTGGAATTTTATGGTTAAGTTAGTTTAGTATTGTCATCAATATCTATTGTCTCCCTCCTCAACACCTAGCTATTTACGCTAGAGTTCAAATTCTGTCCGTTCCGTCTCCTCGGAAAAAATTGGTAAAATTTCCCTCTGAAAATTTCACTTCCTAAAACCCCCCTCCTCATGTAAAATTAATCCCCGTACAAAATCTTTCCACTCTGTCAAAAATGCAAAATTCCACATTTTTGCTGATAAGAGCTTGAAAGATTGTCTTTAATGATAGAACGACACACTCACTTTATAATTTAAAAATTTGAGGAGCAAATCCCTAAGATAAAAGAGCTAAAATTTAATTTAAAAGTTTTCTTACGTCTCCGGTAAAAATCGGTAAAATTTCCCTTGAAAATTTCAACCCTGGAAAACCCCCCTCCTCATGTAAAATTAATCCCCGTGCAAAATCCTTCCATTCGGAGATTTTTATTTTCTTTGGAGAAAATTAGAATTGGACTATAACTTTTTTCTTTTCTTTGAGAAAATTCAGAAGAGAACTTGAAATTTTCTTCACTTCGTTGTGAAAACTCAGAATTAAAGTGGAACCCTTTCTCTTCTCTGTGAAAACATTCAGAAGAGAACTTGAGCTTTTCTTCACTTCTTTGAGAAACTATAGAATTAAAGCAGAACCTTTTCTCTTCTTGGAGGAAAATTTAGGAATCGAAGTATCTACGGTAAAATTTAGAACAGAATTTTAAAATTTTCATCTCTTTGAGAAAAACCCGAACTGAAACCTTTTTATTTTCTTGGAAAATTTAGAAGAGAACTTGAACTCTTCTTTACTTCATTGAGAAAATTTAGAATTAAAGTGGAGCTTTTTTACTTCATGGTAAGTATTCACATCTAAGGTATAACTTTTTTCTATCTTCTACGCAAAAATTTAGAACAGATCTTTCAATTTTTTGAAGAATTGATCAATAAGTTATTTGGTAATTCTGAATTGAGCTAACTTTTCACAATCAATGTATAACTTTTTCTATCTTCTATGAAAAATTTGGAACAGTACTTTAAATTTTTTCATCTCTTTGAGAAAAATCAGAACTGAAAATGAACCTTTTTATATTCTTTGGAAAAATAGAATTGATCTGTAACTAATTTCTTTTTCATTGAGAAAGTTCAAAAGAGAACTTGAAATTTCTCCCATTTTGTTTAGAAAATTTAGAATAAAAGTGGAACTTTTTATCTTCTTTGAAAATATTCACAACTATGGTATAACTTTTTCTATCTTCTACGGAAAAATTTAGAATAGAATTTTAATTTTTTATGTCTTTGGGTAATTAAGAACTGAAGTGGAAGCTTTTTATTTTCTCTGGAGAAATTAGATTTGAAGTGTAAGTTCTTTGGTAAACTTCAGAATTGAGCTAGCTTTTCAACGTAAAGAACTTGTTCTGAAAAAATATAATAAAGCCTTTTGAAAAGTATTGCTTGGTGATTGGATATTCAAAAAGCCAAAATGTAAAGTTGTGTGTGAAAAGGGTGAGTACTTCAACTTGTAAAATTGGTTTAGGAGGGCCATTACGTAAAGAACTTGTTCAGAAATAATATAATAAAGCCTTTTTAATCGTATTGCTTGGTGTTGGGGTAAGCAAAAAGCCGTAAAGTAAAGTTGTGTGTGAGAAGGATGAGTAGTTAAAGCTGTAAAATTGGTTTAGTAGGGACATTACGCAAAGAACTTGTTCTGAAACGATAGTATTGCTGAATTGCTTGGTGTTGGGGTATGCAAAAAGTTGTAAAGTAAAGTTGTGTGTGAAAAAGATTTGTACTTCAAGTTGTAAAATTGATTTATGAGGGACATTACGTAAAGAACATGTTCTGGAAAGATATAATGAAGCCTTTTGAAAAGTATTGCTTGGTGCTGGGGTATTCAAAAAGCTGGAAAGTAAATTTGTGTGTGAAAAGGATCAGTACTTCAAGTTGTAAAATTGGTTTAGGAGGGAAATTACGTAAAGAACTTGTTCTGAAAAGATATAATAAAGCCTTTTGAAAAGTATTGCTTGGTGTTGGGGTATGCAAAAAGCCGTAAAGTAAAGTTGTGGGTGAAAAAGATGAGTACTTCAAAGTTGTAAAATTGGTTTAGGAAGGACATTACGTAAAGAACTTGTTCTGAAAAAATATAATAAAGCCTTTTGAAAAGTATTACTTGGTGTGTGGGCATGCAAAAAGCCTTAAAGCAAAGTTGTGGGTGAAAAAGGTGAGTACTTCAACTTGTAAAATAGGTTTAGCAGGTTCATTACGTAAAGAACATGTTCTTAAATGATATAATAAAGCCTTTGAAAAGTATTGCTTGGTGTTGGGGTATATAAAAAGCCGTAAAGTAAAGTTGTGTGTGAGAAGGATGAGTACTTCAAGTTGTGAAATTGGTTTAGGAGGGACATTACGTAAAAAACTTGTTCTGAAAACATAGAACTGCTGAATTGCTTGGTGTTGGGGTATGCAAAATGTCGTAAAGTAAAGTTGTGTGTGAAAAAGATGAGTACTTCAAATTGTAAAATTAATTTATCAGGGAAATTACGTAAAGAAATGTTCTGAAAAGATATAATGAAGCCTTTTGAAAAGTATTGCTTGGTGTTGGGGTATTCAAAAATCTGTAAAGTAAAGTTGTGTGTGAAAAGGATCAGTACTTCAAGTTTAAAAACTGGTTTAGGAGGGACATTATGTAAAGAACTTGTTCTGAAAAGTTATAATAAAACCTTTTGAAAGTATTGCTTGGTGTTGGGGTGTTCAAAAAGCTGTAAAGTAAAGTTGTGGGTGAAAAGCATGAGTACTTCAAGTTGTAAAATTGGTTTAGGAGGGACATTACGTACAAAACTTGTTCTGAAAAAATATAATAAAGCCTTTGAAAAGTATTACTTGGTGTTGAGGTATGCAAAAAGCTGTAAGGTAAAGTTGTGGGTGAAAAAGGATGAGTACTTCAAGTTGTAAAATTGGTTTCGGAGGGATATTACGTAATGAACTTGTTCTGAAAAGATATAATAAAGCCTTTTGAAAAGTATTGCTTGATGTTGGGGTATGCAAAAGGCCATAAGGTAAAGTTGTGGGTGAAAAGAATGAGTAGTTCAACTCTTAAAATAGGTTTAGGAGGGATTCAGAACAAAGAACTTGTTCTGAAATATTATAATAAAGCCTTTTGAAAAGTATTGCTTGGTGTTGGGGTACGCAAAAAGCCTTAAAGTAAAGTTGTGGGTGAAAAAAGTGAGTACTTCAACTTGTAAAATAGGTTTAGGAGGGACATTACGTAAAGAACTTGTTCTGAAATGATATAATAAAGCCATTGAAAAGTATTGCTTAGTGTTGGGGTATACAAAAAGCCGTAAAGTAAAGTTGTGTATGAGAAGGATGAGTACTTCAACTTGTAAAATTGGTTTAGGAGGGACATTACGTAAAGAACTTGTTCTGAAAAGATAGAATTGCTTTATTGCTTGGTGTTGGGGTATAAAAAAAGTCATAAAGTAAAGTTGTGTGTGAAAAAGATGAGTACTTCAAGTTGTAAAATTTATTTATGAGGGACATTAGGTAAAGAAAATGTTCTGAAAAGATATAATGAAGCCTTTTGAAAAGTATTGCTTGGTGTTGGGGTATTCAAAAAGCTGTAAAGTAAATTTGTGTGTGAAAAGGATCAGTACTTCAAGTTTTAAATTTTTTTTAGGAGAGACATGACGCACAGAACTTGTACTGAAAAGATATAATAAAACCCTTTGAAAGTATTGCTTGGCGTTGGGGTGTTAAAAAAGCTGTAAAGTAAAGTTTTGGGTGAAAAGCATGAGTACTTCAAGTTTCAAAATTGGTTTAGGAGGGACATTACGTACAAAACTTGTTCTGAAAAAATTTAGTAAAGCCTTTGAAAAGTATTGCTTGGTTTTGGTGTATTCAAAAAGCTTTAAAGTAAAGTTGTGGGTGAAAAAGGATGAGTACTTCAAGTTGTAAAATTGGTTTAGGAGGGACATTACTTAAATAACTTGTTCTGAAAAGATATAATAAAGCCTTTTGAAAAGTATTGCTTGGTGTTGGGGTATGCAAAAAGCCGTAAAGTAAAGTTGTGGGTGAAAAGGATGAGTACTTTAACTTGTAAAATAGGGTTAGGAGGGTATTAAGAAAAGAACTTGTTCTGAAAAGATATAATAAAGCCTTTTGAAACTATTGCTTGGTGTTGGGGTGTTCAAAAGGCTGTAAAGTAAAGTTGTGGGTGAAAAGGATGAGTACTTCAAGTTGTAAAATTGGTTTAGGAGGAACATTACGTAAAAAACTTGTTCTGAAAAAATATAATAAAGCCTTTGAAAAGTATTGATTGGTTGTGGGATATGCAAAAAGCCATAAAGTAAAGTTGTGGGTGAAAAGGATGAGTACTTCAAGTTGTAAAATTGGTTTAGGAGGGACATTACTTAAAGAACTTGTTCTGAAAAGATATAATAAAGCCCTTTGAAAAGTATTGCTTGATTTTGGGTTATGCAAAAAGCCGTAAAGTAAAGTTGTGGGTGAAAAGAATGAGTACTTCAATTTGTAAAATAGGTTTAGGAGGGACATTACGGTAAGAACTTGTTCTGAAAAGATACATTAAAGCCTTTTGAAAAGTATTGCTTGGTGTTGGGGTATTTAAAAAGCTGTAAAGTAGAGTTGTGGGTGAAATGGATGAGTACTTCAAGTTGTAAAATGGGTTTAGGAGGGACATTACGAAAAGAACTTGTTCTGAAAAATATAATAAAGCCTTTTGAAAAGTATTGCTTGGTGTTGGGATATTCAAAAAACCATAATGTAAAGTTGTGGGTGATATGGATGAGTATTTCAAGTTGTACAATTGTTTTAGGAGGGACATTAAGTAAAGAACTTGTTCTGAAAAGATATATTCGGGGGGAGCCAAAAAGTTAAGGGTGAGGGGGGGCCCTTCTGTGTCTCAAGTGCGCAAAAGTAAAGTATTAAAAAAAGGGGTTGGGGGCCCGGGGGAAGGGGGGCTCTTTGGGGGCCAGGGAGGAGGAGGGCCCTTTGGGGGCCTGGAGGGAGGGGGCCATTTCGAGGCCCGGGGGAGGGGGCCTTCTGGGGCCTGGGGGAGGGGGGCCATTGGGGTTGGGATAGGGGACCTTACAACACTCTTCAAATGGAATTTGTGTATTATAACGACCACAGAGTTTCACCTCAAATTATCCTCTAAAATGTCTCAAACTGTTTCGCCCAAAAAAATCCCTAAAATACCGATTAATTTTTTTTCGCCCAAATAATCCCCTAAAAGTAATTTCTGTGTGTTCCTTTGTTTCAGTATCCCTGCGCTGTCACATTTGAAATTCCCAGGAAACCATTTCCCTCGTAAAATATATACAATCTGTCTTGATCTCGTATGAATTTCTGAAAAAATATCTAAGGTGTTCCTCCTTACACTATTATGGTTTCGAAAGAATATTAATTTATCTCTCAGACCTAAAGACCCGAGAAGCCATATTTAAAAATAGAATATTAATTTATCTCTCAGACCTAATTACCAGAGAAGCCATATTTAAAATTGAAATCCCCTCATGATAGAATTCCCCACCGATTATGTAAATAAATTTCACAGAAATTGAGTTCCCCTTTGTAGATCAATCAATTTTCAGAAATATGTCCCCCTTCGTAGATCAATAATCCATGAATAAATTATGTTCGTACCGGAGTCATTAGGGCCCCCCTACTTATGTGTATCATTACAATGGGATATTGCTCCTCGTCACGTTACTCCTTACTTGGATGCATGTCCCTTGTTTATTAGATGCATTTCGCCCCATCTTCAGAAGCATGCACTCTTCACCCGGTTGCCATTATTATTGCTACCATTAATTTATCTAGGTTTTCTACTCCAGTATTATAGTAGTCCAATAAAATTACAGTTTTTACCCGGCATCTGACCAACAGCAATTTTTTTGGCACCAAAATGTACAGAAAATTTGCTTAATAAAAAATATCAGAAATCAGCCGTCCAGAAATACCCCTTTTTCAGGGAAAAAGGTTGAATTCAAATCTCTACAATATTTGCTGGATTGAAAGGTGGTTTCCTATTAATTTAGTCCGATGAGACCAAAAAAATATATTGCAATAGTAAAATTCCATCGTTTAGTACCCCATTTCCAACCAAGCAGGGTCAGAGGGGGATAAAAAATCAGAATCTCAATTCGTGCAGTATTTGGTGGATTGAAAGGTCGTTTACTATTGATTCAAGTCTGGAAAGACCAAAAATTATATCAGAGTGAAAAAATTCGATCACTTAATACCCTATTTCCATCCTAGACGAGATCAAAAGGGTAAAAATATCATTTGTGGATTTATAATAATATAATACATAATGAAAAGTAGAAAAATGGTGTACTAAGTGATGGAATTTTTTAATTCTGATAACATTTAGGGCTCCCCGGATTCAACTTAGTAGAAAACAACCTTTCAATTCAGACAATATTTCATAAATTTAAATTCGAGATCCCCCCCCCCTTCCCTCTTTTCCCTGTTAAAAGAGGGTATTTCTTCATTGCCGATTTTGACCAATTTTGGATATACTATTAATCAAATTTTTCTGAATATTTTGGCATCAAAACATTTCTGTTGCTCAAACGCCGAACTTTTTTCATAGTTTTACTGGACTATAGGGCTACCACTGAAAATTCTCCGATAACCCAGAATATACTTGTGAAAGCTCCCAAGGTTTGAAAATTCCCAAGATATTAAATAACAACCATAAGCCTAATATACTTTTAGAAGTAATTTGCTAATTTAAACAAGCACTTTTCCAAGATCTTAAGCTCAAAACTGAACTCCCGAGATATTTGAAAAACACAGAGGAGTGACAGCCCTGCAGCATAAGTTTAGATAAATATAATACTTTATTGTAAGTTATTTGGTTGTTGAAAGTATAGAGTTAAAGTGTGGATCTGCTTACCACATTTACTTGTTAGATAATTAAAGTAACTCTTCAAAGGCTTGCATTAATTTTGGAATAAGCAGAGCATTAAACATTTAACAGCCGATTTCGTGGCGTAAATACAATTTTTAGCGCCCGGGGAAAATATTGGTTTCGCCAGCCTCCCCTTCACTACCATAACATAGGTAGACCATAGTATTAAGGGAAAAAATAGAACATTTTAGTGCCCCCTCTGAGGTTGCGCCCAGACACAGTTGCCCCCTTGCCCCTCCTAGGTACGCCACAGACCCGAGTTTTCATGTTTTCTTATTATAGGCTCTAGAAAGTACTACTTAATATGCGAAACCAATAGCAATTGCTTACTCCTTCCATTTGAAAGCGAAGCTTTTTCTTTCAATGCGAATAATCTATTACTATTTTCAGAAAAGTTTTTGAAATTTCTTTAGGGTAATTTAGATACAAGTATACGCGTTACAGCAAGAGTGGCGGAAAGCAAGAAGAAAGATAAGACCTTCATCGCTTCTTTTAAAGAATAACTCGTATCAAGGATGTAAATTACTTTTATTCTATACGGTGAGGTCAATACTGCCGACTGTTGCGACCTAAATGCACTGAGACAGGCAAAAAAATAAATTCGTAAAGCGGTGTTTTGCAAGAATACTCACCTAATTTATAAGTATTTATGTATGAACATAACATGTGTTTATAATATATACCGTGTACAAGAACGTATCCAGGCTTTTTTCTTCTTTTTTTGGGGGGGAGGGGGTTTGGTTACAAAAAAAACTTTATAAACACATTAAAAACTTGTTTATGTTAATTTTTCTTACTTTTTACGAGTCTGACAAGTATTCCGGGGGGGGGCGGGGTCTAGCCCCCCCCCTGGATACGGCCTTGACTCTGTATACTTGACTATAGCACATATACTATATAAAGAGCTTTGTCGACTTTTCATTACCTCCCTCCAATAACCGGGGCCGTTTCTCCTAAGAATTGAAGCTAACATTGCCTCCCTCCAAATGCTTTGCTTGCCTGCCTAGGGGCTTTGACCGATATTATCACAACATTACAACTCTAATATTATATATAATTTCGCAAACAAGTTTTTTAATTAAGATTAATTGAGAAAATAGCTGTAATTCTTCCACCAGCATCAAATGGCAATTCCTCCTTTCTTGCCAATTTTTTTTGAAATCTTTAACCAAAAAATGAACAAAAAAAGACCAAAAATTGTTCAATAAATACAACACACTGAACCCCATAGAGGAGCCATGGCCTATAAAGAAAGTGTAAGTTAAACATACTTTATAAATACGAACTCGTATACGATTAATAAAAAAACGAGGGAGAGGGGGTGGGAGAAAAGAGAAAGAGACAGGGAGGGAGGGAGAAAAAAAAAGAAAGAGACAGATAGTGTAAAACAATTTCAGTTTAATAAGATATATAAATAAGATATAATATCTTCTGTTTGTATCAGATATAATAATCTGATATAATATCAGATAAATAAGATATATAAGATTATAAGAATTTATTTTGGTCATTCAGTAAAAACTACACAGGGTCCAATGAAACTGAAGTAATTAATTATTATAACAAAATGAAAGTTATAAAAATAATAGACGAAAAAATCACAACGAAGCGGGCTAAGCAAGGAAGGGTATTTCACATAATGTGATACGTAATTCAAGGGTTAAACTCATGGATTAGGCCAAAAACATAATTGGTGTTTTTTCACCAAGTATTTTTTTTTTTCGTTCCAACTCTAGCGCTTACCCGCTGGGAGGTAAACATTCAACCGCTGCATTATCAGTCGATATGACCGAACAATCAATTTTAATTAACAATTAATTTTAATCGATGATTTAACAGTCTGAAAAATCCTTATACTATTCTAGGATAGAAATTATAGGTTTAATTTAATAGTTCTTAAAGTTCTTTGCAATGAATTCCTTTTGTAATTTAAATAGAGACAAGACATTTACCTAATGAAGCTAGAGGTGCCAGAAGCAGGTTACAATCACTTTGCTACCTCCTGTGTAGTAAAAACCTGCTCTGCTTCATCATTGATAGTACGAAGGGCATAATATCTCCGAGATACACTGCGTGCTGCCATCTACATTTATTCTAACGCTGACGGGCTATAATTTATTCAAGGATTATCGATCTACGAAGGGGAGAGAATTTCTGAGAAATTGATTTGCATAATCGAGGGGAATGTATTGATCGACTCGAGGGGAATTTATTTGTTGTTTCAAAGGGGAATTATTGATTCAAGAAAGGGGAATTATTGATTTAAGAACGGGGAATTTATTTGTTGTTTCTAAGGGGAATTATTAATCTATGAAAGGGGAATTAGAAATGCCATCACTTGTTATCTTGGAATTATGCGGGATTCTAAAGAGAAACAAATTCTATTTTTAAATACAGCTTCTCTGATCTTTAGGTCACAGAGATAAATTAATATTCTATGGAAACCTTAATAATGTAGCTAGGAACATCTATGAGATGAAGAGATTAACGCAGGAAAGGGTTTCCTAGGATTTTCAAATGTGACAGCACAGAGATGCCAAAACAAAAGGAACACGCATAAATTACGTTTAGGTATTATTTGGGCGAAACCGTTTTGAGACTTTTTAGAAGATGATGTAAGCGAAACCGTTTGAGGCATTTTAGAAGATGATTTTAGAAGATGATTTAGAAGATGATTTAAGCGAAACCCTTTGAGGCATTTTAGAAGATGATTTTAGAAGATGATTTAGAAGATGATTTGAGGGTGAAACACTGTGGTCGTTATAATACACAAGTTCCATTTGAACAAGGTTGTGAGGTCCCCTACCCCAATATCAAAGGGCCCGATCCCCTATCCCATCCCTGAAGGAACCTCCCAGCCCCCAAGGCCCCCGGGCCCCCAAAGGCACCCAGGCCCCCAAAGGCCCCCCGGGCCCCCAAGTGCCCCGGCCCCCTAAGTGCCCCCAGCCTCCCAAATGCCCCCGGACCCCCCAAATGCCCCCCGAACCCCCAACTCTTCCCCCCTCATTTTTTTTATACTTTTTTATTTGCGCATTTGAGACACAGAAGGGCCCCATCCCCCCAACTTTTGGCTCCCCATCCCACCATTAGTGTTTTGTCGTGATTAACCTTGTCACAATTACATTCTTTTGATTTTCAAAGTTCATTTTGAATTTCTTTCGTTGAAATGCAAGAGTTGGAATATTTCAGTAGTGTTTTGTCGTGCTTTACCTTGACACAGTTACATTCTCTTGATTTTTAAAAGTTAATTTTGGATTTCTTTCATTGAAATGCAAGAGGTGCATTATTTCAGTAGTATTTTTTCGTGGTCTACCTTGTCAAAGTTACATTCTCTTGATTTATCAAAGTTGATTTTGTAATTTCTTTTGTTAAAATGAAAGAGTTGGAATATTTCAGTAGTGTTTTGTCGTGGTTTACGTTGTCACAGTTACATTCTCTTGATTTTTCAAAGTTCATTTTGTATTTCTTGCGTTGAAATGCAAGAGTTGGAATTTTTCAGTAGTGTTTTGTCGTGGTTTACCTTGTCACAATTACATTCTCTTGATTTTTCAAAGTGCATTTTGAATTTCTTTCATTGAAATGCAAGAGTTGGAATATTTCAGTAGTGTTTTGTTGTGGTTTACCTTGTCACACTTACATTCTCTTGATTATTCAAAGTTCATTTTGGATTTCTTTCATTGAAATACAAGAGTTGGAATATTTTAGTAGTGTTTTGTCGTGGTTTACCTTGTCACAGTTACATTCTCTTGATTTTTCAAAGTTCACTTTGGATTTCTTTCGTTGAAATGCAAGAGTTGGAATATTTCAGTAGTGTTTTGTCATGGTTTACCGTGTCACAGTTACATTCTCTTGATTTTCAAAGTTCATTTTGAATTTATTTCGTTGAAATTCAAGAGTTGGAATATTTCAGTAGTGTTTTGTCGTGGTTTACCTTGTCACAGTTACATTCTCTTGATTTTTCAAAGTTCATTTTAAATTACTTTTGTGAAAAGCAAGATTTTGAATATTTCAGTAGTCTTTTGTTATGGTTTACCTTGTCACAGTTACATTCTCTTGATTTTTCAAAGTTCATTTTGGATTTCTTTCGTTGAAATGCAAGAGTTGGAATATTTCAGTAGTGTTTTGTTATGGTTTACCTTGTGACACTTACATTCTCTTGATTTTTCTAAGTTCATTTTTGATTTCTTTCATTAAAATGCAAAAGTTGGAATATTTCAGTAGTGTTTTTTTGTGGTTTACCTTGTCACAGTTACATTCTCTTGATTTTTCAACGTTCATTTTGAATTTCTTTCGTTGAAATGCAAGAGTTGGAGTATTTCGGTAGTGTTTTGTTGTGGTGTACCTTGTCACAGTTATATTCTCTTGATTTTTCAAAGTTCATTTTGGATTTCTTTCGTTGAAATGCAAGAGTTGGAATATTTCAGTAGTGTATTTTCGTGGTATACCTTGTCACACTTACATTCTCTTGATTTTTTCAAAGTTCATTTTGGAATTTCTTTCGTTGAAATGCAAGAATTGGAATATATCAGTAGTGTTTTGTCGTGGTTTACCTTGTCACAGTTACATTCTCTTGAATTTTCAAAGTTCATTTTGGGATTTCTTTTGTTGAAATGCAAGAGTTGGAATATTTCAGTAGTGTTTTGTCCTTGTTTACCTTGTCACATATACATACTCTTGATTTTTCAAAGTTCATTTTGGATTTCTTTCGTTGAAATGCAAGATTTGGAATATTTCAGTAGTTGTGTGTCATGGTTTACCTTGTCACAGTTACATTCTCTTGATTTTCCAAAGTTCATTTTGAATTTCTTTCTTTGAAATGCAAGAGTTGGAATATTTCAATAGTGTTTTGTCGTGATTTACCTTTTCACACTTACAGTCTCTTGATTTTTGAAAGTTCATTTGGAACTTCTTTCGTTGAAATGCAAGAGTTGGAAGATTTCAGTAGTGTTTTGTTGTGGCTTACCATGTCACAGTTACATTCTCTTGATTTTTCAAAGTTCATTTTGGATTTCTGTCCTTGAAATGCATGAGGTTAAATATATCAGTTGTGTTATGTTAAGGTTTACCTTGTCACAGTTAGATTCTCTTGATTTTTCAAAGTTCATTTTTGGATTTTTGTTGTTGAAATGCAAGAATTGGAATATTTCAGTAGTGTTTTGTTGTGGTTTACATTGTCACACTTACATTCTCTTGATTTTTCAAAGTTCATTTTGGATTTCTTTCGTTAAAATGCAAGAGTTGGAATATTTCAGTAGTGTTTTGTCGTGGTTTACCTTGTCACAATTACATTCTCTTGATTTTTCAAAGTTCATTTTTGATTTCTTTCGTTGAAATGCAAGAGTTGGAATATTTCAGTAGTGTTTTGTCATGGTTTACCTTGTCACAATTAAATTCTCTTGATTTTTCAAAGTTCATTTTGAATTTCTTTCATTGAAATGCAAGATTTGGAATATTTAAGTAGTATTTTGTCATAGTTTACCGAGTCACAGTTACATTCTCTTGATTTTTCAACGTTCATTTTGAATTTCTTTCGTTGAAATGCAAGAGTTGGAGTATTTCGGTAGTGTTTTGTTGTGGTTTACCTTGTCACAGTTATATTCTCTTGATTTTTCAAAGTTCATTTTGGATTTATTTCGTTGAAATGAAAAAGTTGGAATATTTCAGTAGTGTATTTTCGTGGTATACCTTGTCACACTTACATTCTCTTGATTTTTCAAAGTTCATTTTGGAATTTCTTTCATTTAAATGCAAGAGTTGGAATATATCAGTAGTGTTTTGTCGTGGTTTACCTTGTCACTGTTACATTCTTTTGATTTCTCAAAGTTCATTTTGGAATTTCTTTCGTTGAAATGCAAGAGTTGGAATATTTCAGTAGTGTTTTGTCCTGGTTTACCTTGTCATATATACATTCTCTTGATTTTTCAAAGTTTATTTTGGATTTCTTTCGTTGAAATACAAGAGTTGGAATATTTCGGTAGTGGTTTGTCATGGTTTACCTTGTCACACTTACATTCTCTTGATTTTTCAAAGTTCATTTTTGGATTTCTTTCGTTGAAATGCAAGAGTTGGAATATTTCAGTAGTGTTTTGTCGTGCTTTACCTTGTCACAGTTACATTCTCTTGATTTTTCAAAGTTCATTTGGAACTTCTTTCGTTGAAATGCAAGAGTTGGAAGATTTCAGTAGTGTTTTGTTGTGGCTTACCATGTCACAGTTACATTCTCTTGATTTTTCAAAGTTCATTTTGTATTTCTTTCGTTGAAATGCAAGAGTTGGAATATTTCAGTAGTGTTTTGTTGGGGTTTACTTTGTCACAGTTAAACTCTCTTTATTTTTCAAAGTACATTTTGGATTTCTTTCGTTGCGGTTTATTTGTGGTTTACCCAACACGGAAAAATTCAGAACAGAGCTGCGACCTATGCAAAAATAATTTCGCAATTGAAAATAAATCTTAATTCAACCTTAGACACATGTGTGAGAAAGTGATCATAACCTGACTAAATTGTAAAAATAGCAAAGCTTTACTATGACTTTTGGGTAATGGTAAAAGTAACGAAGCATTAATTTTCTTTGTGTAAGAAAAACAAACCAAACTTTGTGAAATCAGATTTGAATAAAAATACCCTTGATTCAACAAGGTCCATAAAATGCGCATAAGCCGGACCGCTTCAGATCGGAGGCCAATGGATAGGATATTATGCCACAAAAATCACATGACAAGATATAGAAGAAAAACAGAGATTTTGAATAGGGAAAGCGGAAACCAACATTTTAAACAAAGAATTATTATTAGCCTTGTTACAAAAAAGAGGGATTGAATCAAAACTGGTCTCTCGCCAATGGGAGACAAGTATTTCAAAATCAGACAAAGCTTAAAATAATGGCTCGGGGACTGAAAGAAGGTAGTCTTTTTAGGAACTAACAACGAGTAAGTGTTTTCTTTTTAATTAAGATAGGCTGCCACTGCCTGTCTGAATTCCCCTTTGAAGCTAACATTAAGATAATAAGTAAAGTTCTGAAAGATTTCTGTCGTCTGGATAAACCAGGCTAAGTAATAAATTTAATACGTATACAGGAGACATAAGAATAAAAACTAGTGTTGAAAGCAAAGCACGACATTTGATTATAATTTAGTGATTTGGGATATGTTTGATTGGAAAGACTTGGGGACCCTAGGTTAAATACAGCAATTTCTAAGGATTGGAATAGAAATAAGATTAGATCGCGTTAGAAATTTGAACGTTGGAATAACCTAAGGTTTAAGTACAATATAAACTCCTTGACCTTAAAGAATAAATTAAAAAGTCTTTTTGCCTCTTTCTTCCAGTTTATTGACCTTTGGAATTTACCTAGGGTTTATTAAAATCTTACATATAAGAAGATTGTAGCGATAGAACCATACCATATTCCTCCCCTGGCAATTTCTCTGATATTATAAGAAAGAAGGACTCAGTTTTCTCTTTTAGCCACTTTGACATTTCAAACCGTGCAAATATTATATAGAGGCGGCCCGATGTTTATCAGAATGGTATGGGAATAAATGAGGAATTAAATTGCTACATTAAGATTTCAAATCTCTTCCGTCCAAAGATCCAATTTTCTCCAGAAATTTGTAGTTTATCAGAGTTCCAAAGAACACTAACTTTCTTTTAGATTATAAACTCGAAACTTGGTTTAATTTATACGACCATTGAGACTTGATAAAAAGGTTATTCCTAGAAACTATAATTTTACACAAAGAACTTTAATTACACCAGCGCTCAAGCCAGTCTGGTCATTCAAGTGTAGTTATTTCAGTTGTAAACGTTAGATAGCGTAGAATTAACTAAACCCTTTTTTCGGTAAACGTTGGTGGATTGAACAAGCAGACCCATAGAATATTAGACAACAGACCTGGAAGAGGTCGAGAAATATTATAAATAGAATTATAATAATTTCCTTTTATTTCTTCTATAATAAATATCAGTTGTCACTGAATTCTGAGTACCAATCTTACCAACACGCCTCAGTAACAGCACGCTACCAAATTTTAGCCGGGATAGTAGGGGCAACGTTACAACTGGTGTCAGCGGTACTCAAGTTTGGTGCAACTTTCATTTAAGAGGGGGGGGAGGATTAATATAAATTATAAATTTTGGTAAAATTTAGTCCTCGGTTCCTCACAAGAAGGTGTTTGTTCAGTTTTTCTAAACCTATCAGAGACAGAAAAGTTTGAAAAAGTGTTCATTAAAGAAATTTTTTTAGCATAAAGGGAAGTTCAAACATCCTTTTACCTTCCTAAGATTATTTCTTTCCTCTCTTTTTTCTTCTTTTTGCTACAAGTTCTAGTATCCGAATCGTCTATAATTTACTCAAATAGGGCCATAGGTCAATCAGGTTTAAGTGTGTGTAATTATAATACTAAACTTGAGGGTAAATTTAAATTGAGGTACTGAGGAAATTCTCACACAATTTATAAATAGACCTATTTTAGCGATTTAAAACAATATAAGGGGTCACTAGCACGGACAAGACTAGGACTAAGAAGGTCACTAGCACAGACAAGACTAGGACTATGAAACAGGAGAAACTAGCACGGACAAGACTAGGACTATGAAACAGGAGTCACTAGCACGGACAAGACTAGGACTATGAAGGTCACTAGCACGGACAAGACAAGGAAAATGAAACAGGAGTCACTAGCATGGACAAGACCAGGACTATGAAGGTCACTAGCACGGACAAGACTAGGACTATGAAACAGGGGTCACTAGCACGGATAATTGGGAGGGGTTTTGTTCTGAAGATGAACGAGTATCTAATCTTTTTCAAGAGGTATTTGTCAGCCGACAAATATTTATTAATTAAAAAAAGGGTCCGAAAGGGCCAAGCAGCATAATACAACAACAAAGTATTAGAAATCAAAATCTTACCTAATAATTTAGTGTATGTCATTCAAGAGTGTTCATCAAAAAATTATTCTTATAGGGGACCCTATCTAGTGGTAATGGAATTATATAAAAATGTCCTTTTGTTACACGAGTTAAAAACTTATAAACGACGGTTAGTAAATATAAGACTTCTTAAAAAGATAAACAAGGAAGTGACAAAAAGTTCAATTCAAATAAAAAGATTAGTAATGAAAATAGAAACAGTAATCCTTTCTATTCTTCAAGCAGAAAATAAAAGTTTCCCATTCATTGTTACGGATCCGGCAGACATACTTGGGACAATTTTCGAAATTGAAAATTCACTACCAATAGGCTATAGAATATCAGTTAATTATAGACGCTACGGCTTACTGGAACTTTATAAATCGACTAGCTGCAATGTGGCAACACAACAATTGAAATTGTTGGTTATCTGTGATTTCTCTATATCAAATAAACAAGACGGGTTCAGAAAGTTCGAAATTTTCAGCATTCCGTTCCCAGTATCAAACACTTCGTATTTATTTCAAATTGAAAATAAGTTTAAATTTTTGGGGTTGAATAAAGATTAAACTAGATATTTCTTAGAAGATTACAATATAGAAAAAGAATGTAACTTGAAGGGTGTGTCACTATTATGCAACCAGCAATTTCTTATTAGAAGTACACAAATGAACTCCTGCAGTTTAGCCAGCTACATGGAAAATAGTGCATTAATTAACAAAGTGTGTGCCACCAAAATTATAAAGGAAAATAAAATCTTAATCCAAAGAATTGGAAGGGAAAAATATATAATCACATCTCTTTTCAAATACAAATAAGAATACATTTTGAATACAAAACAGAGAAAAACAGTAAATTCACATATATAAAGTGGAAAGTGGAAGCTCAATAGTGGAACTTCAAGAAGAATGTTCTGTAACTGCAGAAATGTTAAAAATGAACAGGATGTATAGAGGACACATTACAAACGAAATGGCACCTTCAAACATATCTATAATTAGGCTAAAGGGGAACCTCTCCTTAGCTGGGATAGAGAATGTCTGGGACAGTTAATTTGAAGATTTAATCTCTATATATTTCCATTACAACACCAAGACGCAGATTGGCACATTTCCTTAAGAGAAGATAGAGGAAAGAGAATAGCTAACTATTGGACATTTATTTTCAATACTTTTAATCTACTTATCTCTTTATTAGGGCTGGTTTCTATAGCGATAATATTCAGAACATTAAGAAAACTATGGTTAGACTATAGGAAACAAAAGTCTCAATGCTTTCACGTAACTGTGGAACAAGAAGAAATTGAATTAAATTGATTCTTAGCAAAGTTATGGTTTCATTAAGAAAACAATAACTGTACTAAGAATTTAAGTGTGGGAGGTTGTGAGTAAACTATCATAACCTGACTAAATTGTAAAAATAGCAAAGCTTTACTATGACTTTTGGGTAATGGTAAAAGTAACGAAGCATTAATTTTCTTTGTGTAAGAAAAACAAACCAAACTTTGTGAAATCAGATTCGAATAAAATTACCCTTGATTCAACGAGGTCAATAAAATGCAAATAAACCAGACCACTTCAAATCAGAGGTCAATGGCTAGAATATTATGCGACAAAAATCACATGACAAGATATATAACAAAAACAGGGTTTTTGAATAGGGAAAGTGGAAGCCAACATTTTGAACAAAGAATTATTATTAGCCTTATTACAAAAAAAGAGGAATTCCATCAAAATTGATCCCTTACCAACAGAAAACAAGTTAGGAAAAATAAGACAAAGATTAAAATAATGGCTCGGGGAGGGGGAGAAGGTAGTGTTTTTACGAAATAACAACGAGTAAGTGTTTTCTTTTTAATTAAGATAGGCTACCACTGCCTGTCTGAATTCCCCTTTGAAGCTAACATTAAGATAAGAAGTAAAGTTCTGAAAGATTTCTGTCACCTGGATAAACCAGGCTAAGTAATAAATTTAATACGTATACAAGAGACATATAAAATAAAAACTAGTTTTGAAGGCAAAGCACGACATTTTATTTTAATTCAGTGATTTGTGAGATCTTGGATTGGAAAGACTTGGGGGCCCTAGGTGAAATACAGCAATTTAATAAGGATTGGAATAGAAATAAGATAAGTTCGTGTTAGAAACTTGAATGTAGGAATAACCTAAGGTTTAAGTACAATATAAACTCCTTGACCTTAAAGAATAAATTAGAGAGCCTTCTTTCCTCTTTCTTCCCGCTTACTAACCTTTGGAATATACCTAGCATATATTAAAATCTTATATATAAGAAGATTGGAACTAGAGGATAATACAATATTCCTCCCCTAGCAAATTCTCTGACGCAATTACGAAAGAGGGACTCCGTTTCCTCTTTTAGCCACTTTAGCATTTCAACCAGTCCAAACATTTTATAGAGGCGGCCCTGTTTATACAGAATGGATGGGGAATAAATGAGGAATTAGATTGATATATTAAGATTTCAAATCTCTTCCGCCTAAAGATCAATTTCTATCTACCAAGTTTCAGTTTATCACAGGTCCGAATAACACCAACTTTCCTTTCAGATTATAAGCCCAAAACTTGGTTTTAACTTATGCAACCGTTGAAACTTGATAAAAAGGTTATTCCTAGGAACTATAATTTTACGCAAAGAACTTTAATTACACCAGTGCCCAAGTCAGTCTGATCGTCCAAGTGTAGTTATTTCAATTAGAAATATTAGATACCCTAGAATTAACTAAACCCTTTTTTTCGGTAAACATTGGTGGATTGAACAAGCAGACCAATTGAATACTAGACAACAGACCTTGAAGAGGTTGAGAATTATTATAATTAGAGTTAAAATAATTTCATTTTATTTTTTTAATAATAAATATCGGTTATCAGTGAATTCTGAGTACCGATTCTCACCCACACGCCTTAGTAACAACACGCTACCAAATTTTAGCCCTGATAGTAGGGGCAACCTTACAAATAAAATCCAAGAGACAAAAAAAACATATTAATTTCATTAGTATAAAAATGAATAAAAGAAAAGCACTTTTGCTCTTAATTGAACCTAAGGCACACGTATCCAAGAGATTAAAAACATTTTAATTTCATGTACATGATACCAACCCTTCCAAATATAAAGATAAGTCTTAAAAACTGATGACGATTACCAGTCATAGAGAACTATGGAGTCAGCCACATAAAAAAAAAACTTTTTTCTCTTCTATGGAAAAATTCAGAAGAGAACTTTCTCTCTTCTACGGAAAAATTCAGAACAAAGCTGTGACCTATGCAAAAATAATATCGTAATAAAAAATATATCTTAATTCAACCTTAGACACATGGATCTAAGAGACGAAAAAACTTATTAATTTCATGAGTATAAAAATTTTATAAAAAAGCACTTTTGCTAATAATTGAACCTAATGCACACAGATCCAAGAGATGAAAAACATTTTAATTTCATGTCCATTATACCAACACGTCCGAATATAAAGAGAAGTCTTAAAAACTGATGTCGATGACCAATCATAGAGTACTACGGAGTCAGCAACATAAAAAAAAAACTCTCAGTGAGTTTTTTACATTTAAAAAAGCATAGATGGCGAACCTTTTCACTACTTCAACTGCTGCCATCTTTTTACCTCAAGTTAAAGATGGCAGCACACCCGCTCAGACACACGGGCATAGTGAGAGAGCCCTGCAAAAAGTGAGGTTCATTTAAGATCACGGTATTATTGAACATAAGACACATGGATCCAAGAGATGAAAAAACTTTTTTTTATAGATGGTGACGCCTTTTCACTACCTACGTTACGTGCGTGCACACGTAACCTAGCATAAGTTAACTCTAAAAGGTTAAAGAATCTCCATGAAAATTACACTTTCAGGTTCATCATGTCAGAGAACCCTATGGTTTTGATGTTTCAATTGTGTGCTGTCATCTATATCCATAGGTGTAAAGATGGTAACACTTGAGGTAGTGAAAAGGTGTCACCATCTATGAAAAAAGTTTTTTCATCTTATATCTCCGAGATACACTGCGTGCTGCCATCTACAATTTAGTCTAACGCTGACGGGCTATAATTTATTCAAGGATTATCGATCTACGAAGGGGAGAGAATTTCTGAGAAATTGATTTGCATAATCGAGGGGAATGTATTGATCGACTCGAGGGGAATTTATTTGTTGTTTCAAAGGGGAATTATTGATTCAAGAAAGGGGAATTAATTTGTTGTTACTAAGGGGAATTATTGATTCAAGAAAGGGGAATTTATTTTTTGTTTCTAAGGGGAACTATTGATCTAGGAAAGGGGAATTAGAAATGCCATCACTTGTTATCTTGGAATTATGCGGGAGTCTAAAGAGATAGAAATTCTATTTTTAAATATGGCTTCTCTGATCTTTAGGTCACAGAGATAAATTGATATTCTATCGAAACCATAATAGTGTAGCTAGGATCACCTATGATATGAAGAGATTAACGCAGGAAATGGTTTCCTAGGAATTTCAAATGTGACAGCGCAGGGATGCTAAAACAAAAGGAACACGCATAAATTACGTTTAGGGATTATTTGGGCGAAACCGTTTTGAGACATTTTAGAAGATGATTTAAGCAAAACCGTTTGAGGCATTTTAGAAGATGATTTTAGAATATGATTTAGAAGATGATTTAAGCGAAACCATTAGAGGCATTTTAGAAGATGATTTTAGAAGATGATTTAGAAGATGATTTGAGGGTGAAACTCTGTGGTCGTTATAATACACAAGTTCCATTTGAACAATGTTGTGAGGTCCCCTACCCCAATCCCAAAGGGCCCCGACCCCCCTACCCCATCCCTGAAGGAACCCCCTGATCCCCCAAGGCCCCCGGGCCCCCAAAGGCAACCGGGCCCCCAAATGCCCCCCGGGCCCCCAAGTGCCCCGGTCCCCCAAGTGACCCCAGTCCCCCAAATGCCCCCGGACCCCCCAAATGCCCCCAAACCCCCAACTTTTCCCACCCCCCTCATTTTTTTAATACTTTTTTATTTGCGTATTTGAAACACAGAAGGGCCCCATCCCCCCAACTTTTGGCTCCCCATCCCACCATTAGTGTTTTGTCGTGGTTAACGTTCATTTTGAATTTGTTTCGTTGAAATGCAAGAGTTGGAATATTTCAGTAGTGTTTTGTCGTGGTTTACCTTGTCATAATTACATTCTCTTGATTTTTCAAAGTGAATTTTGGATTTCTTTCATTACAATGCAAGAGTTGGAATATTTCAGTAGTGTTTTGTCGTGGTTTACCTTGTCACACTTACATTCTCTTGATTTTTCAAAGTTCATTTTGAATTTCTTTCATTGAAATGCAAGAGTTGGAATATTTTAGTAGTGTTTTGTTGTGATTTACCTTGTCACAATTACATTCTCTTGATTTTTCAAAGTTCATTTTGAATTTCTTTCTTTGAAATGCAAGAGTTGGAATATTTCAGTAGTGTTTTGTCCTGGTTTACCTTGTCACATATACATTCTCTTGATTTTTCAAAGTTCATTTTGGATTTCTTTCGTTGAAATGCAAGATTTGGAATATTTGGTTTACCTTGTCACAGTTACATTCTCTTGATGTTTCAAAGTGCATTTTGGATTTCTTTCGTTGAAATGCAAGAGTTGAAATATTTCAGTAGTGTTTTGTTATGGTTTACCTTGTCACAGTTACTTTCTCTTGATTTTTCAAAGTTCATTTTTGGATTTCTTTCGTTGAAATGCAAGAGTTGAATCGTGAAATGTTTCGTTGAATCGTGATTTACCTTGTCACACTTACATTATCTTGATTTTTGAAAGTTTATTTGGAACTTCTTTCGTTGAAATGCAAGAGTTGGAAGATTTCAGTAGTGTTTTGTTGTGGCTTACCTTGTCACAGTTACATTCTCTTGATTTTTCAAACTTTATTTTTGTATTTCTCTTTTTGAAAGGAAAGAATTGAAATATTTCAGTAGTGTTTTGCCATGGTTCACCTTCTCACACTTACATTCTCTTGATTTTTCAAAGTGCATTTTGAATCACTTTCGTTGAAATGCAAGATTTAGAACATTTCAGTAGTGTTTTGATGTGGTTTACCTTGTCACAGTTACTTTCTCCTAATATTTCAGAGTTCATTTTTGGATTTCTTTCGTTGAAATGCAAGAGTTGGAATATTTCAGTAGTGTTTTGTTATGGTTTACCTTGTAACACTTACATTCTCTTGATTTTTCAAAGTTCATTTTGGATTTCTTTCATTAAAATGCAAGAGTTGGAATATTTCAGTAGTGTTTTGGCGTGGTTTACCTTGTCATAGTTACATTCTCTTGATGTTTCAAAGTTCATTTTGGATTTCTTCCGTTGAAATGCAAGAGTTGGAATATTTCATTAGTGTTTTGTCGTGGTTTACCTTGTCACAGTTACATTCTCTTGATTTTTCAAAGTTCATTTTGGATTTCTTTCCTTAAAATGCAAGAGTTGGAATATTTCAGTATTGGCTTGTCGTGGTTGACCTTGTCACAGTTACATTCTCTTGATTTTTCAAAGTTCACTTTGGATTTCTTTCGTTGAAATGCAAGAGTTGGAATATTTCAGTAGTGTTTTGTCATGGTTTACCGTGTCACAGTTACATTCTCTTGATTTTCAAAGTTCCTTTTGAATTTCTTTTGTTGAGATTCAAGAGTTGGAATATTTCAGTAGTGTTTTGTCATGGTTTACCTTGTCACAGTCACATTCTCTTGATTTTTCAAAGTTCATTTTGGATTTCTTTCGTTGAAATGTATGAGTTAGAATATTTCAGTTATGTTATGTCATGGTTTACCTTGTCACAGTTACATTCTCTTGATTTTTCAAAGTTCATTTTTGGATTTCTTTCTTTGAAATGCAAGAGTTGGAATATTTCAGTAGTGTTTTGTTATGGTTTACCTTGTGACACTTACATTCTCTTGATTTTTCAAAGTTCATTTTGGATTTCTTTCATTAAAATGCAAAAGTTGGAATATTTCAGTAGTGTTTTTTTGTGGTTTACCTTGTCACAGTTACATTCTCTTGATTTTTCAACGTTCATTTTGAATTTCTTTCATTGAAATGCAAGAGTTGGAATATTTCAGTAGTGTTTTGTTATGGTTTACCTTGTCACAGTTATATTCTCTTGATTTTTCAAAGTTCATTTTGGATTTCTTTCGTTGAAATGCAAGAGTTGGAATATTTCAGTAGTGTATTTTCGTGGTATACCTTGTCACACTTACATTCTCTTGATTTTCAAAGTTCTTTTTGGATTTATTTCATTGAAATGCAAGAGTTTGAATATATCAGTAGTGTTTTGACCTGGCTTATCTTGTCACAGTTACATTCTCTTGATTTTTCAAAGTTCATTTTGGAATTTCTTTCGTTGAAATGCAAGAGTTGGAATATTTCAGTAGTGTTTTTTCATTGTTTACCTTGTCACAGTTACATTCTCTTGATTTTTCAAAGTTCATTTTTGGATTTCTTTCGTTGAAATGCAAGAGTTGGAATATTTCAGTAGTGGTTTGTCGTGATTTACCTTGTCACACTTACATTATCTTGATTTTTGAAAGTTTATTTGGAACTTCTTTCGTTGAAATGCAAGAGTTGGAAGATTTCAGTAGTGTTTTGTTGTGGCTTACCATGTCACAGTTACATTCTCTTGATTTTTCAAAGTTTATTTTTGTATTTCTTTCGTTGAAATGCAAGAGTTGGAATATTTCAGTAGTATTTTGTTGTGGTTTACCTTGTCACATTTACATTCTCTTGATTTTTTAAAGTTTATTTTGGATTTCTTGTGTTGAAATGCAAGAGTTGTAATTTGTCAGTAGTGTTATGTTTTGGTTTACCTTATCACAGTTACTTTCTCTTGATTTTTCAAAGTTCATTTTTTAATTTCTTTTGTTGAAATGAAAGAATTGGAATATTTCAGTAGTGTTTTGTTATGGTTTACATTGTCACACTTACATTCTCTTGATTTTTCAAAGATCATTTTGAATTTCTTTCTTTGAAATGCAAGAGTTGGAATATTTCAGTAGTATTTTGTCAAAGTTTACCGTGTCACAGTTACATTCTCTTGATTTTTCAACGTTCATTTTGAATTTCTTTCGTTGAAATGCAAGAGTTGGAGTATTTAAGTAGTGTTTTATTGTGGTGTACCTTGTCACAGTTATATTCTCTTGATTTTTCAAAGTTCATTTTGGATTTCTTTCGTTGAAATGCAAGAGTTGGAATATTTCAGTAGTGTTTTGTCGTGGTATACCTTGTCACACTTACATTCTCTTGATTTTTTTAAAGCTCATTTTGGAATTTCTTTTGTTGAAATGCAGGAGTTGGAATATTTCAGTAGTGTTTTGTCGTGGTTTACCTTGTCACAGTTACATTCTCCTGATTTTTCAAAGTTCATTTTGGAATTTCTTTCGTTGAAATGCAAGAGTTGGAATATTTCAGTAGTGTTTTGTCCTGGTTTACCTTGTCACATATACATTCTCCTGATTTTTCAAAGTTCATTTTGGATTTCTTTCGTTGAAATGCAAGATTTGGAATATTTGGTTTACTTTGTCACAGTTACATTCTCTTGATTTTTCAAAGTTCATTTTTGGATTTCGTTTGTTGAAATGCAAGAGTTGGAATATTTCAGTAGTGTTTTGTCGTGATTTACCTTGTCACACTTACATTCTCTTGATTTTTCATAGTTCATTTTGAATTTCTTTCATTGAAATGCAAGAGTTGGAATATTTCAGTAGTATTTTGTCAAAGTTTACCGTGTCACAGTTACATTCTCTTGATTTTTCAACGTTCATTTTGAATTTCTTTCGTTGAAATGCAAGAGTTGGAGTATTTAAGTAGTGTTTTATTGTGGTGTACCTTGTAACAGTTATGTTCTCTTGATTTTTCAAAGTTCATTTTGGATTTCTTTCGTTGAAATGCAAGAGTTGGAATATTTCAGTAGTGTTTTGTCGTGGTATACCTTGTCACACTTACATTCTCTTGATTTTTTTAAAGATCATTTTGGAATTTCTTTTGTTGAAATGCAGGAGTTGGAATATTTCATTAGTGTTTTGTCGTGGTTTACCTTGTCACAGTTACATTCTCCTGATTTTTAAAAGTTCATTTTGGAATTTCTTTCGTTGAAATGCAAGAGTTGGAATATTTCATTAGTGTTTTGTCCTGGTTTACCTTGTCACATATACATTCTCCTGATTTTTCAAAGTTCATTTTGGATTTCTTTCGTTGAAATGCAAGA
This sequence comes from Artemia sp. Qi Xiang Cuo, assembly GCF_049724085.1. NCBI lineage: Eukaryota > Metazoa > Arthropoda > Branchiopoda > Anostraca > Artemiidae > Artemia > Artemia sp. Qi Xiang Cuo. The sequence goes on along the minus strand of NC_142800.1, from coordinate 6,701,505 downwards.
TTTGGAATATTTGGTTTACCTTGTCACAGTTACATTCTCTTGATTTTTCAAAGTTCATTTTGAATTTCTTTCATTGAAATGCAAGAGTTGGAATATTTCAGTAGTGTTTTGTCCTGGTTTACCTTGTCACATATACATTTTCTTGATTTTTCAAAGTTCATTTTGGATTTCTTTCATTGAAATGCAAGATTTGGAATATTTGGTTTACTTTGTCACAGTTACATTCTCTTTATGTTTCAAAGTTCATTTTTGGATTTCTTTCGTTGAAATGCAAGAGTTGGAATATTTCAGTAGTGTTTTGTCGTGATTTACCTTGTCACACTTACATTCTCTTGATTTTTCATAGTTCATTTTGAATTTCTTTCATTGAAATGCAAGAGTTGGAATATTTCAGTAGTATTTTGTCAAAGTTTACCGTGTCACAGTTACATTCTCTTGATTTTTCAACGTTCATTTTGAATTTCTTTCGTTGAAATGCAAGAGTTGGAGTATTTAAGTAGTGTTTTATTGTGGTGTACCTTGTCACAGTTATGTTCTCTTGATTTTTCAATGTTCATTTTGGATTTCTTTCGTTGAAATGCAAGAGTTGGAATATTTCAGTAGTGTTTTGTCGTGGTATACCTTGTCACACTTACATTCTCTTGATTTTTTTAAAGCTCATTTTGGAATTTCTTTTGTTGAAATGCAAGAGTTGGAATATTTCAGTAGTGTTTTGTCGGGGTTTACCTTATCACACTTACATTCTCTTGATTTTTCAAATTTCATTTTGGAATTTTTTTCGTTGAAATGCAAGATTTGGAATATTTCAGTAGTGTTTTGTCCTGGTTTACCTTGTCACATATATATTCTATTGATTTTTCAAAGTTTATTTTGGATTTCTTTCGTTGAAATGCAAGATTTGGAATATTTGGTTTACTTTGTCACAGTTACATTCTCTTTATGTTTCAAAGTTCATTTTTGGATTTCTTTCGTTGAAATGCAAGAGTTGGAATATTTCAGTAGTGTTTTGTCGTGATTTACCTTGTCACACTTACATTCTCTTGATTTTTCATAGTTCATTTTGAATTTCTTTCATTGAAATGCAAGAGTTGGAATATTTCAGTAGTATTTTGTCAAAGTTTACCGTGTCACAGTTACATTCTCTTGATTTTTCAACGTTCATTTTGAATTTCTTTCGTTGAAATGCAAGAGTTGGAGTATTTAAGTAGTGTTTTATTGTGGTGTACCTTGTCACAGTTATATTCTCTTGATTTTTCAAAGTTCATTTTGGATTTCTTTCGTTGAAATGCAAGAGTTGGAATATTTCAGTAGTGTTTTGTCGTGGTATACCTTGTCACACTTACATTCTCTTGATTTTTTTAAAGCTCATTTTGGAATTTCTTTTGTTGAAATGCAAGAGTTGGAATATATCAGTAGTGTTTTGTCGTGGTTTACCTTGTCACAGTTACATTCTCTTGATTTTTCAAAGTTAATTTTGGAATTTATTTCGTTGAAATGCAAGAGTTGGAATATTTCAGTAGTGTTTTGTCCTGGTTTACCTTGTCACATATACATTCTCTTGATTTTTCAAAGTTCATTTTGGATTTCTTTCGTTGAAATGCAAGATTTGGAATATTTGGTTTACTTTGTCACAGTTACATTCTCTTTATGTTTCAAAGTTCATTTTTGGATTTCTTGCGTTGAAATGCAAGAGTTGGAATATTTCAGTAGTGTTTTGTTGTGGTTTACCTTGTCACAGTTAAATTCTCTTGATTTTTCAAAGTTTATTTTGGATTTCTTTCGTTGAATTGCAAGAGTTAGAATATTTCAGTAGTGTTTTGTTGTGGTTTACCTTGTCACAATTACATTCTCAGGATTTTTCAAAGTTCATTTTGGAATTTCTTTCGTTGAAATGCAAGAGTTGGAATATTTCAGTAGTGTTTTGCCATGATTTACCTTGTCACAGTTACATTCTCATGATGCTTCAAAGTTCATTTTGGATTTATTTCGTTGAAATGCAGAGTTGGAATATTTCAGTGGTGTTTTGTTGTGGTTTACCTTGTCACAGTTACATTCTCTTGATTTTTCAAAGTTCATTTTGAATTTATTTCATTGTAATGCAAGAGTCGGAATATTTCAGTAGTGTTTTGTCGTGGTTTACCTTGGCACACTTACATTCTCTTTATTTTTCAAAGTTCATTCTGGATTTCTTTCATTGAAATGCAAGAGTTGGAATATTCCAGTAGTGTTTTGATGTGGTTTACCTTGTCACAGTTACATTCTCTTGATTTTTCAAAGTTCATTTTGGATTTCTTTCGTTGAAATGCAAGAGTTGGAATATTTCACTAGTGTTTTGTATCTGGGTTTGTTTTTTGCAAGTCCAAAAATTTGTCTTTGTTGGTTTGAATTTCTAAAGTGCATATCTTTATCTGTTTCTATGTCTGAATCTATTTGTTTACATGTCTGGGTTGGTGTTTGGTTAGGTTAGGTTAGGTTAACTAAGTTAGGTTTGCTAAGTTAGGTTAGGTTAGCTAAGTTAGGTTACGTTAGGTTAGCTAGTAAACATTTCTCCATGTTTAAGTTAGGTTAGGTTAGCTTATCATGTGGGCTTACGCGCGCGTACGTAGGCTAACCTAACTTAACCTAACCTAATCTAACCTAACTTAATCTAGCCTAACCTAACCTAACCATAATCGCCGGAAACCGCTCATGGTAAGCTAACCTAACCTAACTTAAACATGGAGAAATGTTTACTAGCTAACCTCACCTAACTTAGCTAACCTATCCTAACTTAGCTAACCTAACCTAACCAAACACCAACCCAGACATGTAAACAAATAGATAAACAAATAGATACGGACATGCACTTTAGACATTCAAACCAACAAAGACAAATTCTTGGACTTGCAAAAAACCAACCCAGATACAAAACACTAGTGAAATATTCCAACTCTTGGATTTCAAAGAAAGAAATTCAAAATGAAATTTTAAAAATCAAGAAAATGTAACTGTGACAAGGTAAACAACAACAAAACACTACTTAAATATTCCAACTCTTGCATTTCAATGAAAGAAATCCAAAATGAACTTTGAAAAATAAAGATAATGTAACTTTGACAAGTTAAACCACAAAAAAACACTACTGAAATATTCCAACTCGTGCATTTCAATGAAAGTAATTCAAAATGAACTTTGAAAAATCTAGCGAATGTAACTGTGACAAGTTAAACCACAACAAAACACAACTGAAATATTCCAACTCTTTCATTTCAAAGAAAGAAATCCAAAATGCACTTTTAAAAATCAAGAGAATTTAAGTGTGACAAGGTAAACGACAACAAAACACTACTGGTTTGATGGGGAGCCAAAAGTTGGGGGGATGGGGCCCTTCTGTGTCTCAAATGCGCAAATAAAAACGTATTAAAAAAATGAGGGGGGAAAAGTTGGGAGTTCGGGGGGTATTTGGGTGGCCCGGGGGCATTTGGGGGGCCAGGGGGCACTTTAGGGCCTGGTGTTGGGGGGGGGGGGCATTGGAGGCCCGGGGCCTTTTGGGGGCCGGGGGGTTGTTTCGGGGTTGGGGTAGGGGGGTCGTGGCCCTTTGGGCTTGGGGTAGGGGACCTCACAACATTGTTCAAATGGAACTTGTGTATTATAACGACCACACAGTTTCACCCTCAAATCATCTTCTAAATCATCTTCTAAGATCATCTTCTAAAATGCCTCAAACGGTTCCGCTTAAATCATCTTCTAAATCATCTTCTAAAATACCTCAAATGGTTTCGCTTAAATCATCTTCTAATATGTCTCAAAACAGTTTCGTCCAAATAAACCCTAAATGTAATTTCTGCGTGTTCCTTTTGTTTTGGCATCCCTGCGCTGTCACATTTGAAATTCCTATGAAACCATTTTCCGCGTTAATCTCTTCATCTCATAAATGTTCCTAGCTACACTATTAAGGTTTCGATAGAATATTAATTTATCCCTGTCACTAAAGATCAGAGAAGCCGTATTTAAAAATATAATTTCTATCTCTTTAGACTCCCGCATAATTCCTAGATAACAAGTGATGGCATTTCTAATTCCCCTTTCATAGATTAATAATTCCCCTTAGAAACAACAAATAAATTCCCCTTTCTTGAATCAATAATTCCCCTTAGAAACAACAAATTAATTCCCCTTTCTTGAATCAATAATTTCCCTTACAACAAATAAATTCCCCTCGAGTCGATCAATACATACCCCTCGATTATGCAAATTAATTTCTCAGAAATTTTCTCCCCTTCGTGGATCGATAATCCTTGAATAAATTATAGCCCGTCAGCGATATACTAAATTGTAGATGGCAGCACGCAGTGTATCTCGGAGATATTATGCCCTTCCTACTATTGATGCAATTATTGAGGGAAGTTCAATTTTCGAATCAGTTACCTGTTAAGCAGGTGCAAGTTTAGGACTAATTATTCCGTATTTTGTTCATTGAACAAATCCTTTTTATTTTGTCATTGAAAATAACTGGAAAAGCGATAAACTCCCCCCCTTAACATTGAAAAATACATTATATAACCGCCTCCCTTATATTCGTACGATTTTTTTTACAAATAAAAGCATTGGGGGTGGGTAGTTGAACTAGAAGATATTCTGAAACCCAATTGGTAGAAATTTTCTTTGTGTAGACGAATCCAAATTTTATTAAAATAGTATTTATTTTAGGGCGCATAAATTAGATTAACACTCATATTTTTTTTTGATAAATAGGCTTTGATAGTAGAGTCCTAGGTTCCATTTTGCTTGCCTTATGTTCTTTACTGTGCTATTTGCTTGCCTTATGTTCCTTAGCGCCTTTCCAGAGCATGGCCATATGGATTTGCTTGCCTTATGTTTCTTGCTATGCTATTTGCTTGCCTTAAGTTCCTTGGCACCTTTCAAGGGCAGATGTCAAGGCTATCCCCTAGGGCACTCCTGATGTTGAACGAACCTTATCATGGTTATTCCCTAAAGCACTCTTGTGAACTCTTGCATAATCTCGCATATAGGTAATACTTTGGGTCCTTTGCTTACCTTGCCGTGCTATTTGCTTGCCTTATGTTCCTTGACCCTTTTCCAAGACACTTTTGAGGCCAACACACTCTTTGAAGGCCAGGCAGCGGTAGAAATCTGTGACCTCTACCAAAGACCGGGGTTAAGTGAATTTCATTGCATTGACTGGTGCAATGGCCTTTACCTGAGGATGGGTGCGGTCTATTTCTTTGGCCATGAGTTTGTATATGTACTTTTGAGGAGCAATGAACTCTGAACAAACCCGGACAATATTGAAATAGATTACATAATGATCTAAGATGTTCGCTAAAGATTTTCTGATGATTTCAGAAATATTTGACTGGTGTAGTCTTGATGTCCCTAAGGCACTCTTGTGAACTCTTACTGATTTCTCTGGTTTTGAGCGTCAATTGTGCAATGATATTGTCCTATATAATTATTTTTTTTGGAACAATTCGATGCTAAAAAATTGTTCATAGAAATGTATTGACAGAAACCCTCGCATCTCACCTTATGAATTTGCAATTAAATGAAATCGGTAGTAAGCTATAAATAAGTCTAACCGTGCCCACTGAAATCATGAATTATTTGCATGGTGTAGGAATCGAATGTGAGAACTGAGATTTCCTGCAATGCTTTAATCATCTGAATCAACATGTTCATGATATTACTATTTTTCTTTGAAATACATTCTAAGCAATAGGTTTCATGCATTTGCTATGCCATTAAATTGTATCTGTTTGTATATCATGTATAATCTTTAGTTAAACCCCCCTCCCCCTCTCTATAAGTTGTTCTTGAACCTTTTAATTCAATTTGCGAAATTTTTTTGAGCCGTGCACCTTTAGGGGAAGGTAAAGAGTAATATCAAAACTAAAAAGTGCGTAAACACTGCCTTTGAATGTTTTGCTAGCTTAGCCCTTTAGGCGAATCTTACTTATTTGTAATTCTGTACATTTGATTTTTTTTTAACAGAAATAATTTTCAACTTTTTTTTACATCTTTTAAAATGACATGAATTATACATAAACAAAAAAATCACTATCAATATTTTCAAAATACAAAATGAGAATGATATAAATTTGTTAGTAATGACTTTTACTATTAGAAAATAGTGTTTGTAGGTCAAGAGAAAACATGAGAAATCATTTTATGGAATGAATTCAAAACATTAAATTTTTAATGATGATATTAACAAACATGTAATATTTTATAATCTAAGTTACGTAACAATTTCAACGTTTCATTTGCACGCAATAGATACCGGGCTTTACGACTCCTCCCCACAATGAATTCAGATGGTTTTACGAGTCCTCCCTCTAGCCATAGGAAAAAGAAACCAGCTAAGCAACTATTGGAGTCAACGAACTATTGCAAAATCGATTTCTCTTGCCTTGAATATTAGTTTCCCAATGATTTAACCTAAAGCTCTTGAATTCTGTGGGGGCCAATGAACTAATACTGCTTTTGCTATTACGAAACAAGTCCTTTTACCTTGAGCAATTTCTATTTTTTTTCCTATGCGGCTGTCCCACTGTTACTCTATGGCTACTTGACAATTATACTTGGTTCATTGTATGTTTTCTATCATTATTGATTGTGCACGGGAAGGATAAAAACATGAGTCTTATTTAAAAAAAGTAAAGATGAATTATTTCGAGACAGTATGTCTGCATAATAGAGTTGTCGTAGCATTGAATGCTGAAAAGGACAAATATTTGAATTACAAAACAAACACTAATGGTGACATCATTGGAAACATATGCGAGCGTTGTTGTGGAACTGAGAGGTTGAATTCTTTTGGAGTGTCGAAAAAATTAAAGATTTCTGTTGGTGGATACGCCAGAGTCGAATTTTCAGAGATGATAGTGCTCAAAGATAATGCAAGCCTAAGACCAGTAGTTGATGACGAGGATCAACTTCTTGCTTATGCTTCTAGTACAGCGTTACCTCTTGAAAAATCCTATCATAATCGTTCTGATAATACCATTAAACAGAACGTAAAAGCAAGACGAACATACTCCAGCATCAATGTCATAAATCATATCATGTCTATGTGTCTGAACTGTAGCCTATGAAAAAATAATGTGGTAATAGAAAGTGTAATTGAGAGCAAAATTCAAAGGGCATGGACCGATAACATCGCTAAGGAAATTAAAGACAATTCCATGTAAAGCAAAGCATTACTGAACGTTAATAGTATCACTGGTGGCTTACCAACAGAAATCATCATTGAAGAGAATAATAGCAATGATGAAAAAGTGAAAAAGAAATACTTTCATAAAGTGTGTGCACATAACAGAGTTATCGTAGCATTGAATGCTGACAAGAAAAAATATTTGAACTATGAAAAAAGCACTAATGGTGACACCATTGGAAATGTATGTGTGCATTGTCATGACAGTGAGAGATTAAATTTCTTTGGGGTACCTAAACTTTCATCCTTAGTGACGGTGGATATAATAGAATAAAATTCCCAGAGATGATAGTGGATAATTCATGTCTAAAAAAATGGTTGACAACGAGGGTCAACTTCTCAGTTATAGCGCAGGTAACACGTTATCTATTGATAAATTATATTGCAATCTTTCAAGTATTAGCATTCAACGGAAGGTAAAAAGAAGACAGGCATACTGCTGCACCAATGCCATAAAACAAATCATGTCTGAGTGTCAGAATTGTTACCTGTGTAAAAATACTGTGATAATAGACAGTGAAATCACCGCTAAAATAAAAAGGGCACCCTTGGATAATATTCACCTGGAAAATAATAACAATTTTAAGAAAAGAAAAGTATTGATGAATATTGATGGTATCATTGACAGTTTACTATCAGATATTGTCAATGAAGACAAAATACCAATGATGAGATGTATGATGTGAATGTAGCTGAAACCAGGTAAAAAGTCATATATGATAAAGATATGGAATATGTACCCTATCATGAGAAAAAATTATGAAGAAACCACAAGTAAAATAAAAAGGGCAATGAAAAACAATATCACCAAGCAATATAAAGATGAATTGATGAAAAACAAAGCATCAGCAAATGTTACCGCTACAATAACAGGTTTACAAGCGGATGAAGTCAATGTAATCGGTTTTATTGACAGTGAAATGTATGACAAGGTTGTTAAAAGTAGTGTATAACTCTGAAATGGAAATATATGACATCTGGAAAAAAAATGAAGTATTTTATGAGTAGATTTAAGGTGTTCATTTCTTATGATGACATTCCTCATGTAATTAGTTCAATAAAAATATTTTATTGCATTACTTTTTCGTTGTTTCCATTATTCTTAGGGTACGATATCAGCTCCAGAGGAAACTCAGAACTGAAGGATAGCTTTTGTTTATCATCTTTGGTGATTCTCAGAACTGAAATATATCTTTGAAAAAAAAAATCAGAATCGATGTGTAACTTTTTTCTCTTCTACGAAAAAATTCAGAAGAGAATTCTCTCTCTTCAACGGAAAAATTCAGAACAGAGCTACGACCTATGCAAAAATTATTTCGCAATAGAAAGTAAATCTTAATTCAACCTTAGACACATGTGTGAGAAAGTTATCATAACCTGACTAAATTGTAAAAACAGCAAAGCTTTACTATGACTTTTGGGTAATGGTAAAAGTAACGAAGCATTAATTTTCTTTGTGTAAGAAAAACAAACCAAACTTTGTGAAATCAGATTTGAATAAAAATACCCTTGATTCAACAAGGTCTATAAAATGCAAATAAACCGGACCGCTTCAAATCGGAGGCCAATTGATAGAATATTATGCCACAAAAATCACATGACAAGATATAGAACAAAAACAGAGATTTTGAATAGGGAAAGCGGAAACCAACATTTTAAACAAAGAATTATAATTACCCTTGTTACAAAAAAAAGGGATTGCATCAAAACTGGTCTCTCGCCAATGGGAGACAAGAATTTCAAAATCAGACAAAGCTTAAAATAATGGTTCGGGGACGGAAAGAGGGTAGTCTTTTTTGGAACTAACAACGAGTAAGTGTTTTCTTTGTAATTAAGATAGGCTGCCACTGTCTGTCTGAATTCCCCTTTGAAAGTAACATTAAGATAAGAAGTAAAGCTCTAAAAGATTTCTGTCGTCTGGATAAACCAGGCTAAGTAATAAATTTAATACGTATACAGGAGACATAAGAATAAAAACTAGTGTTGAAAGCAAAGCACGACATTTTATTATAATTTAGTGATTTGTGAGATCTTGGACTAGAAAGACTTGGGGGCCCTAGGCTAAATAGGATTCTAAGGATTGCAGTTTCTAAGGATTGGAATAGAAATAAGATTAGTTCGTCTTAGAAACTTGAATGTAGGAATAATCTAAGGTTTAAGTACAATATGAAGTCTTTGACCTTAAAGAATAAATTAAAGAGTCCTTTTGCCTCTTTCTTCCAGCTTATTGAGATTTGGAATTTACCAAGCGTTTATTAAAATCTTATATATAAGAAGATTGGAACTAGAGGACAATACAATATTCCTTCCCTAGCGAATTCTCTGACGTTATACGAAAGAGGTACTCAGTTTCCTCTTTTAGCCACTTTTGCATTTCATCCCGTGCTAATATTTTATAGAGGCGGCCCTGATGTTTATACAGAATGGTTAGGGAATAAAGGAGGAATTAAATTGCTACATTAAGATTTCCAATCTCTTCTGTCCAAAGATCTAATTTTCTCTAGTTTATCAAAGTTCCCAAGAGCACTAACTTTCCTTTCAGGATATAAACCTGAAAATTGGTTTAACTTATAAGACCATTGAGATTTGATAAAAAGGTTATTCCTAGGAACAATAATTTGACGCAAAGAACTTTAATTACACCAGTGCCCAAGTCAGTCTGATCATCCAAGTGTAGTTATTTCAATTGTAAACGTTAGATAGCCTAGAATTAACTAAACCCTTTTTTTCAGTAAAAATTGGTGGATTGAACAAGCAGACCCATAGGATATTAGACAACAGACCTGGAAGAGGTTGAGAAATATTATAATTAGAGTTAGAATAATTACATTTTATTTCTTTTATAATAAATATCAGTTGTCACTGAATTCTGAGTACCAATCTTACCAACACGCCTCAGTAACAGCACGCTACCAAATTTTAGCCGGGATAGTAGGGGCAACCTTACAACTGGGGTCAGCGGTACTCAAGTTCGATGGAACTTTCGTTTACGGGGGGGGGGAGGATTAATAAAAATTATAAAATTTTGTAAAATTTATACCTCTGTTCCTCACAAGAAGGTGTGTGTTCAGTTTTTGTAAATCTATCAGAGACAGAAAAGTTTGAAAAAGTGTTCATTAAAGAATTTTTTTTTAGCTTAAAGGGAAGTTCAAACATCCTTTTACCTTCCTAAGATTATTTCTTTCCTCTCTTTTTTCTTCTTTTTGCTACAAGTTCTAGTATCCGAATCGTCTATAATTTACTCAAATAGGGCCATAGGTCAATCAGGTTTAAGTGTGTGTAATTATAATACTAAACTTGAGGGTAAATTTAAATTGAGGTACTGAGGAAATTCTCACACAATTTATAAATAGACCTATTTTAGCGATTTAAAGCAATATAAGGGGTCAAAACATTTCCCACGCTAAGAGTTGTAAAGAATAGATCTATCATGAGTTCAAAAAAAAAAAAAATAAAGAGTTAGAAAGTGCACTACAACAAGCACAGTCTAGAATAAACGCTCTAGAAGGGCGATATAGAGATGCCACAGTCACAAGTAGGCTTCAAAACCTATTGGTGGAGCAAGCTATTTGTTATACACGGGGAGAAATACAAAGATTCACAACGAGCTTAGAGATTCCTAAAAAGAAAGATATGTCAAGACCAACTAGGGATAATTATGTCAGGTATAAATTTAGTGAAAGTAATAATGCTCGCATAAAATGCTGGACTTGTGGGGGTCCACAATGACAATCGGAATGTGAAAAACCTCCAACTTGTATCCGCTGTGATGAAACAGGAGTCAGTAGCCCGGACAAGACTAGGACTATGAAGGTCACTAGCACGGACAAGACTAGGACTGTACAACAGGAGTCACTAGCACGGACAAGACTAGGACTATGAAGGTCACTAGCACGGACAAAACTAGGACTATGAAACAGGAGTCACTAGCACTGACAAGACTAGGACTATGAAGGTCACTAGCACAGACAAGACTAGGACTATGAAGGTCACTAGCACAGACAAGACTAGGACTATGAAGGTCACTAGCACGGACATAACTAGGACTATGAAGGTCACTAGCACGGACAAGACTAGGACTATGAAACAGGAGTCACTAGCACGGACAAGACAAGGTCTATGAAGGTCACTAGCACAGACAAGACTTGGACTATGAAGGTCACTAGCACGGACAATACTAGGACTCTGAAGGTCACTAGTACGGAAAAGACTAGGACTATGAAACAGGAGTCACTAGCACGGACAAGATTAGGACTATGAAGGTCACTAGCACGGACAAGACTAGGACTATGAAGGTCACTAGCACAGACAAGACTAAGACTATGAAACAGGAGTAACTAGCACGGACAAGACTAGGACTATGAAAGTCACTAGCACGGACAAGATTATGACTATGAAACAGGAGTCACTAGCACGGACAAGACCAGGACTATGAAGGTCACTAGCACGGACAAGACTAGGACTATGAAACAGGAGTCACTAGCACGGATAATTGGGAGGGGTTCTGTTCTGAAGATGAACGAGTATCTAATCTTGTTCAAGAGGTATTTGTCAGCCGACAAATATGTATTAATTAAAAAAAGGTCCGAAAGGGCCAAGCAGCATAATACAACAACAAAGTATTAGAAATCAAAATCTTACCTAATAATTTAGTGTATGTCATTCAAGAGTGTTCATCAAAAAAATTATTCTTATGGGGGACCATATCTAGTGGTAATGGAATTATATAAAAATGTCCTTTTGTTACACGAGTTAAAAACTTATAAACGACGGTTAGTAAATATAAGGCTTCTTAAAAAGATAAACAAGGAAGTGACAAAAAGTTCAATCCAAATAAAAAGGTTAGTAATGAAAATAGAAACAGTAATCCTTTCTATTCTTCAAGCAGAAAATAAAAGTTTCCCATTCATTGTTACGGATCCGGCAGACATGCTTGGGACAATTTTTGAAATTGAAAATTCACTACCAATAGGCTATAGAATATCAGTTAATTATAGACGCTACGGCTTACTGGAACTTTATAAATCGACTAGCTGCAATGTGGCGACACAACAATTGAAATTGTCGGTTATCTGTGATTTCTCTATATCACATAAACAAGACGGGTTCAGAAAGTTCGAAATGTTCAGCATTCCGTTCCCAGTATCAAACACTTCGTATTTATTTCAAATTGAAAATAAGTTTAAATTTTTTGGGGTTGAATAAAGATTAAACTAGATATTTCTTAGAAGATTACAATATAGAAAAAGAATGTAACTTGAAGGGTGTGTCACTATTATGCAACCACCAATTTCTTATTAGAAGTACACAAATGAACTCCTGCAGTTTAGCCAACTACATGGAAAATAGTGCATTAATTAACAAAGTGTTTGCCACCAAAATTATAAAGGAAAATAAAATCTTAATCCAAAGAATTGGAAGGGAAAAATATATAATCACATCTCCTTTCAAATAAAAATAAGAATACATTTTGAATACAAAACAGAGAAAAACAGTAAATTCACATATATAAAGGGCAGCTCAATAGTGGAACTTCAAGAAGAATGTTCTGTAACTGCAGAAATGTTAAAAATGAACAGGATGTATAGGGGACACATTACAAAAGAAATGGCACCTTCAAACATATCTATAACTAGCCTAAAGGGGAACCTCTCCCTAGCTGGGATAGAGAATGTCTGGGACAATGAATTTGAAGATTTAATCTCTATATATTTCCAGAACAACACCAAGACGTAGATTGGCACATTTTCTTAAGAGAAGATAGAGGAAAGAGAATAGCTAACTATTGGACATTTATTTTCAATACTTGTAATCTACTTATATATTTATTAGGACTAGTTTCTATAGCGATAATATTCAGAACATTAAGAAAACTATGGTTAGACTATGAGAAACAAAAGTCTCAATGCTTTCACGTAACTGTGGAACAAGAAGAAATTGAATTAAATTGATTCTTAGCAAAGTTATGGTTTCATTAAGAAAACAATAACTGTACTAAGAATTTAAGTGTGGGAGGTTGTGAGTACACTATCATAACCTGACTAAATTGTAAAAATATCAAAGCTTTACTATGACTTTTGGGTAATGGTAAAAAGTAACGAAGCATTAATTTGCTTTGTGTAAGAAAAACAAACCAAACTTTTTGAAATCAGATTCGAATAAAATTACCCTTGATTCAATAAGGTCCATATTATGCAAATAAACCGGACTGCTTCAAATCAGAGGTCAATGGATAGATTATTATGCGACAAAAATCACATGACAAGATATATAACAAAAACAGGGTTTTTGAAAAGGGAAAGCGGAAGCCGACATTTTTAAAAAAGAATTATTATTAGCCTTATTACAAAAAAGAGGAATTTCATCAAAACTGATGTCTCACCAATGTGAGACAAGTATGACAAAGCAAGACAAAGCTTAAACTAATGGCTCTGGGACAGGAAGCAGATAGTCTTTTTGGAACTAACAACGAGTAAGTGTTTTCCTTTTAATTAAGATTGGCTGCCACTGCCTGTCTGAATTCCCCTTTGAAGATAAAATTAATATAATAAGTAAAGTTCTAAAAGATTTCTGTCACCTGGATAAACCAGGCTAAGTAATAAATTTAATACGTATACAAGAGACATATAAAATAAAAACTAGTTTTGAAGGCAAAGCACGACATTTTATTTTAATTCAGTGATTTGTGAGATCTTGGATTGGAAAGACTTGGGGGCCCTAGGTGAAATACAGCAATTTCTAAGGATTGGAATAGAAATAAGATTAGTTCGTGTTAGAAACTTGAATGTAGGAATAACCTACATATATAAGAAGATTGGAACTAGAGGATAATACAATATTCCTCCCCTAGCAAATTCTCTGACGTTATACGAAAGAGTGAGTCCGTTTTTTCTTTTAGCCACTTTAGCATTTCATCCAGTGCTAACAATTTATAAATGTAGGCTTGTTTATCACAATGGATGGGGAATAAATGAAGAATTAGATTGCTATATTAATATTTCAAATCTCTTCTGCCCATAGATCCAACTCTATCTACCAAGGTGCAGTTTATCAGATGTCCAAAGAACACTAACTTTCCTTTCAGGATATAAACTTTAAACTTGGTTTAACTTATACAACCATTGAGATTTGATAAAAAGGTTATTCCTAGGAACAATAATTTGACGCAAAGAACTTTAATTACACCAGTGCTCACGTCAGTCTGATCGTCCATGTGTAGTTATTTCCATTAGAAAGATTAGATACCCTAGAATTAACTAGACACTTTTTTTTCGGTATACATTGGTGGATTGAACAAGCAGACCAATAGAATATTAGAAATCAGACCTTGAAGAGGTTGAGAATTATTATAGTTAGAGTTAAAATAATTTCATTTTATTTTTTTAATAATATATATCAGTTGTCACTGAATTCAGAGTACCAATCTTACCAATACGCCTCAGTAACAAAACGCTACTAAATTTTAGCCCTGTTGGTAGGGGCAACCTTACACATGGATCCAAGAGACAAAAAAAACATATTAATTTCATTAGTATAAAAAATGAATAAAAGAAAAGCGCTTTTGCTCTTAATTGAACCTAAGGCACACGTATCCAAGAGATTAAAAACATTTTAATTTCATGTACATGATACCAACCCTTCCAAATATAAAGAGAAGTCTTAAAAACTGATGACGATTACCAGTCATAGAGTACTATGGAGTCAGCCACATAAAAAAAAACTTTTTTCTCTTCTATGGAAAAATTCAGAAGAGAACTTTCTCTCTTCTACGGAAAAATTCAGAACAGAGCCTTGACCTATGCAAAAATAATATCGTAATAGAAAATATATCTTAATTCAACCTTGGACACATGGATCCAAGAGACGAAAAAACTTATTAATTTCATGAGTATAAAAATTTAATAAAAAAGCACTTTTGCTAATAATTGAACCTAATGCACACAGATCCAAGAGATGAAAAACATTTTAATTTCATGTCCATGATACCAACACGTCCAAATATAAAGAGAAGTCTTAAAAACTGATGTCGATGACCAGTCATAGAGTACTACGGAGTCAGCAAAATAAAATAAAATCTCAGTGAGTTTCTTACATTTAAAAAAGCATACATGGCGACACCTTTTCACTACATCAACTGCTGCCATCTTTTTACCTCAGGTTAAATAGGGCAGTAAACCCGCTCAGACACACGGGCATAGTGAGAGAGCCGTGCAAAAAGTGAGGTTCATTTAAGATCACGGTACATAAGACACATGGATCCAAGAGATTAAAAAACTTTTTCTTATAGATTGTGACACCTTTTCACTACCTACGTTACGTGCGTGCACACGTAACCTAGCATAAGTTAACCCTAAAAGGTTAAAGAATCTCCATTCAGGTTCATTCAGGTTCATCATGTTCATTCACTTTCAGGTTCATCATGTCAGAGAACCCTATGGTTTTGATGTTTCAATTGTGTGCTGTCATCTATATCCATAGGTGTAAAGATGGCAGCAGTTGAGGTAATGAAAAGGTGTCACCATCTATGGAAAAGTTTTTTCATCTCTTGGATCCATGTGTCTTATGTTCAATCATACCGTGATCTTAAATGAACGTCACTTTTTGCATGTCTCTCTCACTATGCCCGTGTGTCCGAGCAGGTGAGCTGCCATCTTTAACTTGAGGTGAAAAGATAGGTCACAGCTCTGTTCTGAATTTTTCCGTAGAAGAGAGAAAGTTTTCTTCTCAATTTTTCTATAGAATAGACAAAAGTTTTTTTATGTGGCTGAATCCATAGTACTCTATGACTGGTCATCGACACCAGCTTTTAAGACTTCTCTTTATATTTGGAAGTGTTGGTATCATGGACATTAAATTAAAAAGTTTTTCATCTCTTGGATACGTGTGCCTTAGGTTCAATTAAGAGAAAAAGCACTTTTCTCTTATTAATTTTTTATACTGATGAAATTAATATGTTTTTTTCGTCTCCTGGATCCATGTGTCTAAGGTTGAATTGAGATTTATTTTCTATTACGAAATTTTTTTGCATAGGTCGCAGCTCTGTTCTGAATTTTTCCGTAACAGAGAGAAAGTTTTCTTCTGAATTTTTCCATAGAAGAGAAAAAAGTTAAACTTCGATTCTTAACTTTTTTCAAAGATATATTTCAGTTCTGAGAATCACCAAAGAAGATAAAAAAAGCTACCCTTCAGTTCTGAGTTTCCTCTGGAGCTGATATCGTACCTTAAAAGTAATGGAAACAACGACAAAGTAATGCAATAAAACATTTTTATTGAAATAATTACATGATGAATATCATTATAAGAAATGAACATCTTAAATCTACTCACAAAATACTTCATATTTTTATCCAGATATCAAATATTTCAATTTCAGGGGTATACACAACTCACCTTAAAATTACTTATAAAATACTTCATTTTTTTCATAATTTTTTTTTCTTCAGTTTGAGTTTCCTCTGGAGCTGATATCGTACCCTAAGAGTAATGGAAATAACGACAAAGTAATGCAATAAAATATTTTATTGAAAAAACTATATGATGAATATCATCATAAAAAATGAAGATCATAAATCTACTCATACAATATATCAATTTTTTCCTCCAGATGTCATGTATTTCTATTTCAGGGGTCCACATATCTTTTAAAAGCCTCTTCATACTTTTCACTGTCGATAAAACCAATTTCACGGATATCATCCGTTGGTAAACCTGTTATTGCAGCAGTAACGTTTGCTGTTGCTTTGTTTTTCATCAATTCATCTTTATATTCCTTGGTGATATTGTCTTTCAAAGCCCTTTTTATCTTACTTGCGGTTTCTTCATAATATTTTCTCTTGACAGAGCACATATTCCATTTCAGTGTCATATATGACTTTTAACCTTGTTTCGGCTACATTCACATCATACATCTCATCATTGGTATTTTGTCTTTATTGACAATATTTAATGGTAAACTGTCGATGATACCATCAATATTGATCAATGCTTTTCGTTTCTTAGAATTGTCATTGATTTCCAGGTGAATATTATCCACCAGTGCCCTTTTTATTTTAGCGGTGATTTCACTGTCTATTATCACAGTATTTTTACACAAGTAACAATTCTCACACTGAGACATGATATGTTTTATGACATTGGTGCAGCAGTATGCCTGTCTACTTTTTACCTTCCATTGAATGTTAATAGCCGAAAGATGGAGACATGATTTATCAATAGGTTACATGTTACCTGCGCTAATGCACGCACGCTAAGTGATCTTAAATGAACCTCACTTTTTCCATGTCTCTCTCACTATGCTCGTGTGTCTGAGCAGATGTGCTACCATCTTTCTGTTGATGTGAAAAGATGGCAGTATTTGAAGTAGTTAAATGGTGTGGCCATCTACGCTTTTTTAAATGTAAAAAACTCACTGAGAGTTTGTTTTTATATGGCTGACTGCGTAGTACTCTATGCCTGGTCATCAACAACAGTTCTTAAGACTTTTCCTTATATTTGGAAGTATTGGTATCATGGACATGAAATTGAAATATTTTTTATCTCTTGGATCAGTGTGCCATAAGGTTCAATTAACAGCAAAAGTGTTTTCTTCTTAATTTTTTATACTCATGAAATGAATATGTTTTTTTGTCATTTAGATCCATGTGTCTAAGGTTGAATTAAGATTTCTTTCTATTACGACATTATTTCTGCAAAGGTCGCAGCTCCGTTCTGAATTTTTCCGTCTAAGAGAGAGAAAGTTTTCTTTAGAATTTTTCCATAGAACAGAAACAATTTACACTTTGATTCTTAATTTTTTTTTTCAAAGATATATCAGTTCTGAGAATCACCAAAGAAGATAAAAAATAAGCTATCCTTCAGTTCTGAGTTTCCTTTGGAACAGATATCGCACCCATAAAAAGGATAGAAACAAAGACAAAGTAATGCAATAAAATATTTTTATTGAAATAATTACATGATGAACATCATCATAAACAATTAATATCTTAAATCTACTCATAAAATACTTCATTTTTTCTCCAGATGTCTTATATTTCCATATCAGGGGTATACACAACTTTTAACAACCTCGTCATATATTTCACTGTCGATAAAGCCAATTTCATGGACGTCATCCGTTGGTAAACCCAATATGGTAGTAGTTACGTTTGTTGATGCTTTGTTTTTCATCAATTCATCTTTATATTGCTTGGTGATATTGTCTTTCATTGCCCTTTTTATTTTACTTGCTGTTTCTTCATAATATTTTCTCATGACAGGGCACATATTCCATTTCATAGTCACATATGACTTTTTACCTGGTTTCAGCTACATTCACATCATACATATAATTATTTGTATTTTTCTCTTCATTGACAGTATCTGATGGTAAACTGTCGATGATACTACCAATATTCATCAATGATTTTCTTTTCTTAGAATTGTCATTAACTTCCATTGTAATATTATCTACCAGTGCCCTTTTTATTTTAGCGATGATTTCACTGTCTATTACCACATTATTTTTACACAGGTAACAATTTTGACACTGAGACATGATATGTTTCATGACATTGGTGCAACAGTATGACTGCCTTGTTTTTACCTTCCGTTGAATACTAATACTCGAAACATGGCGATATTATTTACCAAGAGGTAAACTGTTACCCGCGCTACGACTAAGAAGTTGACCCTCGTTGTCAATCATTACTTTTAGACATGAATTATCCACTAGCATATCTAGGAATTTTATTCTATTATATCGGCCATCACTAATGATGAAATTTTTCGGTACTCCAAAGAAATTTAATCTCTCACTGTCATGACAATGCACACATACATTTCCAATGGTGTCACCATTAGTGCTTTTCTCATAGTTCAAATATTTGTCCTTGCAAGCATTCAATGCTACGATAACTCTGTTATGGGCAAATATTTTATTGAAATATTTCATTTTCACTTTTTCATCATTGCTATTATTCTCTTCTATGATGATATTTGTTCATTGGTAAACTACCAGTGATACTATTAACGTTCAGTGATGCTTTGCTTTTCATGGAATTGTTTTTAATTTTCTTTGTGATCTTATTGGTCCAAAACCTTTTAATTTTGCTCTCGATTACACTGTCTATTACCACATTATTTTTACATAGGCTACAGTTCAGACACATAGACTTGATATGATTTATGAAATGGATGCTGGACTACGCTCGTCTTGCTTTTATGTTCTGTTGAATGGTAATACCAGAACGATGATGAAATGATTTTTTAAGTGGTAACGCTGTACTAGAAGCATAAGAAAGAAGTTGACCCTCATCATCAACTACTAGTCTTAGGTTTGCATTACCTTTGAGCACTATCATCTCTGAAAATTTGACTCTAGCATATCCACCATCATAAATCTTTAATTTTTTTGATTCTCCAAAAGAATTCAATCTCTCACTGCCACAACAACACTCGCATATGTTTCCAATGATGTCACCATTTATGCTTGTTTTGCAATTCAAATATTTGTCCTGGTCAACATTCAATGCTACGACAGCTCGGTCATGTAGACACATTTTCTCGAAAAAATTCATCTTTACTTTTTTTTAAATTAGTCTTATATATTTATCCTTCCAGTGCACAATCAATAATGATAGAAAACACACATTTAACCAAGTATTATTGTCAACCAGCCATATAGAACAAAGTGGAACAGCTGTATAGGAAAAAATCCAAATTGCTCAAGGTAAAAGGACTTGTTTCGTAATAGAAAAAGTAGTAGTAGTTCATTGGCCCCCACATAATTCAAGTGCTTTAGGTTTAAATCATTG
Source organism: Artemia sp. Qi Xiang Cuo (assembly GCF_049724085.1). Taxonomy (NCBI): domain Eukaryota; kingdom Metazoa; phylum Arthropoda; class Branchiopoda; order Anostraca; family Artemiidae; genus Artemia; species Artemia sp. Qi Xiang Cuo. The sequence continues at coordinate 6,681,501 of NC_142800.1, read as the reverse complement.
GACAACTAATATTCAAGGCCAAAGAAATCGATTTTGCAATAGTTCGTTGACTCCAATAGTTGCTTAGCTGGTTTCTTTTTCCTATGGCTAGAGGGAGGACTCGTAAAACCATCTGAATTCATTGTGGGGAGGAGTCATAAAACCCGTAGAATTCATTGTGGGGAGGAGTCATAAAACTCGGTATCTATTGCGTGCAAATGAATCGTGGAAATTTTTACATAACTTAGCCTATAAAATATTACATGTTTGTTAATATCATTATAAAAATATTGTATGTTTTGAATTCATTCCATAAAATGATTCATCATGTATTTTCTTCGCCTACAAACACTATTTTTCTAATAGTAAAAGTCATTACCAACATATTTATATCATTCTGATTTTGTATTTTGAAAATATTGATAGTCATTTTTTTTGGTTTAAGTATAATTCATGTCATTTTAAAACATGTAAAAAAAGTTTAAAAATTTTTCTGTTAAAAAAAAAAATTAAATTTACAGATTTCAAAATAAGTAAGATTCGCCTCAAGGGCTGAGCTCGCAAACTATTCAAAGACAGTGTTTACACACTTTTTAGTTTTGAAATTGCTCTTTACCATCCCCTGAAGATCCAGGTTCAAAAATTTTTCGCGAATTGAATTAAAAGGTTCAAGAACAACTCATAGGGAGGGGGTGTGTGTTTAAAACTAAAGATTATACATGATATACAAACAGATATAATTTAATGGCATAGCAAACGCATGAAACCTATTGCTTAGAAGGTATTTCTAAGAAAAATTATAATATCATTGACTTGTTGGATCACATGGTTAAAGCATCGTAGGAAATCTCAGGTCTCACATTCAACTCCTACGCCATGCAAATAATTCATGATTTCAGTGGGCACGGTCAGACTTATTTATAGCTTACTACTAGTTTCATTTAATTGTTAATTCATTAGGTGATATGCCAGGGTTTCTGTCAATATATTTCTATGAACAATTTTTTAGCATCGACTTGTTCGATGCTAAAAAAGAAATCAGTAAGAGTTCACTGATTTCTAAACAAAAATCAGTAAGAGCTCACAAGAGTGCCTTTGGGACATCAAGAATACACCAGTCAAATATTTCTGAAATCATAAGAAGATCTTTAGCGAACATCCTAGATCATTATGCAATCTCTTTCAATATTTTCTGTGTTTGTTCTGAGTTCATTGCTTCTCAAAAGCACATTTGCAAACTCATGGCCAAATAAATCGACCGCACCCATCCTCTGGTAAAGGCGATTGCACCGGCCAAGACAATGACATTCACTAACATCCGGCCTTTGGTTGAGGTATAAGATTTCAACCGCTGCCTGGCCTTCAAAGAGTTTGTTGGCCTAAAAAGTGTCTTGGAAAGGTGTCAAGCAACATAAGGCAAGCAAATAGCTCGGCAAGGAACGCAAAGGACCAAAAGTATTACCTATATGCGACATTATGCAAGAGTTCACAAGAGTGCCTTAGGGAATAGCCTTAATAATGTTCATTCAACCTCAGGAGTGCCCTAGGGGGTAGCCTTGACATCTGCCTTGGAAAGGTGCCAAGGAACGTAAGGCAAGCAAATAGTACGAGTAGATCCCTATCTTGAGCCCCGGGGGGACCGTGTGCTGCCATCTACAATTTAGTCTAACGCTGACGGGCTATAATTTATTCAAGGATTATCGATCGAGTCTAATGGGGGTCAAGGTCAATTGATTTGTTGTTGGTTGTCTAGGTGTAATGACACTGAGGGTGAAGTTTGCACATGCGCATTGACGATGGGGAAGAGATGTATTGATCTAGGACAAGAGGGGGGAAGTGAATTTCCGAGAACTTGATTTACATAATCGACTAGGACAAGTGAATTTCCGAGAAATTGATTGCGTAATCGACTAGGACAAGTGAATTTCCGAGAACTTGACTTACATAATCGGTGGGAGAATTTATTGATACGATAACGGAAAACAGGATCACTTGTCTCCTTCTAAGCCAATCAGAGGGCCGGAAATATTAGCGGGAGAGGATTGCAGAGAATATAAGGAAAGGATTTTTGCTATATAGTGTTTATTAGTCTGCGAATAGAATTCAAAGGAGCGAGAACAGTTTGACTTTACTCATTTGGATATATTTGTGCTGATGATGAGTGGAATATTTACCCTATTAGAAGTATATAGTGGAGTTGGTCGAAATAATACAAGAGCACCAAACATTGCGGTGGAAATAACGAGAGGATCAGGGCTTTGTCTGGAATAGGATGAAGTATATGCAAGATATTTGATATCCTTGAGCACATTTAAAATGGAGGATCAATTATGCTTCGCTGCAAAAATTGATATAGCGCATGTGAATAGACTTCAATGTGCTTTAAGTGCATTAGTGAAACATATCGAAGACAATAAACAGTATTGCTAATTGTACAAGCTTAGTATTATTGTTTTAATTATCCAATAAAATTGTTTCGAAATCAAAAATGTTCCCTTTCTTTTTGTTAGAATGTTCAGCTAACGATTCATGGTCAGTCTAGAGTCAGCAGTCAGAGTGATAGGATTGAAAAATGAATAAATTCGAGAATCGAAAAACATTTATCGTTTTTCGAAAAACATTTGATTTTGGATGATGATTTTCTTGAGTTGTCTCTTCAACTCAGGATATTCTCTTGGGGAACACTTGAACATGTAATGAAAACTGAGTCATTCCCATTAGATTATTGTATGAAGATTTGTCGATGTGACTCAAGTGCTTATACTCAATTTATTGATATATTAATTGGAACAAAGCAGAATAATATTGTGGATACGCTTTTGAAAACATTGCCATAGATTCAATATAGATGGCTCCCCCTTCGAAAGAGGTGACGTAACAGAATTACTACTCTGCCATTTGTCCACCCTGAATTTATCGAGTGAGGACGATCAGTTTCGTTTTAGCTGTGAGAGAGAGTTGACATCGGAAACCGAAAAATTTTCTATACAGGTCCACTGTGCATGTACACTCTTGGCAGTTGGACTCAATGTGAGAATGGTACAATTATTGATGACTATAGTGAAAAGTGTAAATTATGTGATCCTTGTAAATTACATGGAGGCTATGCAGTACAAATTAAAGGATGTAATTCATGTCTTGAAGAGATTTGTGACTCTCACCCTAGAGAACATCTGTGCTCAAATTGTCACTATGACAAATGTCATCAGTGGGAAAATACATACCCCGTTATGATTGGAAAGAATCCCAAAGTGATTTTAGTTGATTTCTACGAGATTGGTATTGTCGTGGATTTAAATTATTCTGGGAGGAAGAATCTGGTCTACGATTCATTTGTTGGGGTAACAAGGCAATTTGGTTTCTACGTCATCGTTGTGACGACACTGCCTATTATGACTATAAACCTAGTGATTTTTATTTGGCAGTTACCGAATCTGATTCACCATTTTAAAACACTGTATGTGATATTGCTTCAAATAGACCGATTGAAACTTGTGAATTTCAAAATATGAATGCAAATAGTATCATTGACTATACAAAGAGATATGACAAGGGTTAAGTTACATTATACTGTAGAAAATGTAACCCTGACTTTGCAGTCAATCAAGATCAATATGCAGTGAATCCAAATGATTTTTCGGCATTAGTGGTTCACGACAGTTACCTATATACCGAAGAAGAAGAAATCTAAAATGAAGATTTAAAGACATTGTTGTATCAATACATTTTACTAATAAACAAATTCACATACATTTTTTAAGCACTTTACTCTTAGGGCACTGAATTTTATATTATACAGGTCTGAGAGGATATTTTCTACTAGAAAGTCGTGCAGACGTGGATTGTCTACATAAATGTTGAGACACTGCTTGTAAGTATAGCCGCGACATCGGAAAACAAAATATAGTAGTGCATGGAAGCCACAGCTTTTAGTCGTCAGATCCTGCACTCTCCTCCGATTTTGAATAATAGTTTTCCCACTGCTCTCAATATAGTTGCTGATATGGGATGTGTAGAATGTATAGGGTAGACCAAGATGATCAAACAATTCAATCGTTTTCATTGTTTGAAAGATGCATGGCCAATGACCCGTCAACACAGTCAACAAACTGATATTAATAATAATTAAGATATTATCGTCAATTTGAATTTTTCCAAGGAAGTCCGAGAGTAGACTATAGGATTTGTGTTAAAATATTTAGGGATCCCTATGAAATACATTGATGATTTGACGGGTGTTCCTGGCGTCATGTATAGTAGAACACTTTCATCGGAATTGATTTCCCAATAGGTTTTATATTGATTTAGTAAGATTAGTGCAATCCTCTCAGCTAATGGGTCAGCAAATGTACACTCTAAACGCACACTCCCCGTACGTACTATACTCATATCCTGCGTGCCAGACAAATCCAATACAATGATACCATGTGTTTTAGCAAACATTTCTTCGGCTATACCATTTTCACATAGTTGTGAATCATGATCTAGGGTTTGCATGGTCAGCTCATACAATGTTCTATAAGATTTATCAAAAGATAGATTGTAGAGTGGGATGCCGTTTACTTTGCAGACAAGAGATGAAAGCCCAAACATTTCAAATTTATGTGGGCATCCAGTCCACGATCTTATTGCACTAGCGATTTTTACAAATGCCAAAGCGAGTTTTGACGGAATTTCACCATTTATAAAGGATGAGTCGGTGAAGGTGCGTGATCCCGTGCCAATATGACGTTGATTGGTGATCGTATGGGGAACAAGTAGTTTAATGTTATTTGCACTGGCTCTCAGTTTTTCCTCTGCCAAAGCAGCAGAACTCATAACTTGTTGTTTGCGTACATGAAGCGTAGCCGAAGTGAGGGAGAGAGTTACATCAGGATTGGCAACAAGTTCTTTTCGTAAAATGAAATTGGATGGAGCCAATGTCAATTTTATATCCACTTTAACATTGGGTGGTAGCCATTGGGGTATATTAAATATTTCATGATATATTTTTCCAACTAGATGTAATTCACTAGTTGTAGCATTTTTAAGTGCATCCGTACTATCAGTATTATTAATATATTTATGATCCTTGAAGGTGCCTATCAAATCATTGGTATGATGTAGGTGTAATCAACATAAATCACTTGAGACTTGTTTAACATGAGAGATTATTTCTTCTACTCACAAGCATGCCATTGATTTAGACATTGATTTAATGAAATAGATTATGTAATATATAATTTTCATAAGATATTCCATCGGAAAGAACTGGCAATGTATTATCGGATTTCCGTACTTTCATACGTAAATCTATAAATTTCGAAGACATGTCCATAAAGAAATCTTCATTGGAATAAATTTGAAAATAGATATTATCGGAGGGCTTGCTGTGGATAAAGTTGTTCATAGTATCCATGCCTGATACTCACATCAACATTTTCAGCATTGAATAGATTCAATGAGGCGGTGATTGCAAGTTGAGAATCCTTATGCGGTAGGTAGGACATCTTAGGAAAAGAAATCTACTTTCTATCTAACAATTATCTTCCTGGGGCTTCTTCTTCTACTGTTTACAGTACGTGTCGGCTTTTTCCTTTTTTTCTTTGAAATGGGTGATGTCTTTCGTTTCTCACCTGAGTAGAGACTGATGAGTGATGCATTGTTTCTCGACCTTTTTAAACATTTTCCATTTTGTTTTAATCTCTCGCCAAGGGTTCGCGCACTGGACCTAAGATTTTCCATAGAACTTTTTTTTAATCCTTGCCAAAAACCAAATTGAATTGGTTAGGAGACGCAAGATTTGCCGCGGCTAGAACATTTTATTTTCTAGGAAGTGCTACTTCAGAACAAAACAATATATCAAACCAACCGCCAAGACTGTAGCCATAAATTTTAGTATGTCCATTGCAATACTCCATTCCATTGTCCTGTTGTCTTGGGTGAAGAGTATTACATAGCAGTCAATATCAGTGCAAATGAACGATGGGACGAAAATGGCAGTCAATATCTTGTTGAACGATGGGACCAAAATGGCACGTAATCACAGCCAAACCTTTTGATATTGCTAGGGGATCCCCCAATTCAGTTCTTAGTGTTAACTGACAGAGTTCCAAATAGGAGGTGTTTACGGGAATATACTGAAGATGCTTTATATTGTAGTGGTGAATATGTTCTTGATTGGTTTTTCGTTCAAGAACTCGTAGGAGGGGAACATTTGAATTACCAACCCGGGATGTTTCCACAAATGAAGCGTAGAAAAATATACATGTGTCCGTAGAGAAGACAGGCAGGTAGTCAGCAAAAATGAAATTAGTGTTTCCGGCACTTTTACCGTTGATTATATTGAGCTTAAAGCCAAGAACATCCTTTAGGTTTTCATTGAGAATAACTTTTTCATTGGCAATAGGTGAACTAATGTAGATATTGCCCTCCTCCTTTGAATAGTTGAAATGAAAAGCTCCTTTTTTACGAGCGGAAATTCTTTTATTAATAGAACGACATAAATCATTCATACAGGTGAGTTCCTCGTAGGGTCCAATTGATTCCAATTGATCTTCTGAATTTGTTCTTGATCACCTGAGGGTGGTTGCGGCCAATCATAGGGTCTAATGTTTATTTCATATCTACGATCTTTTCTCAGGATGTCGTTGGTATTTTTGAGAATACAGTCGACAAGAGCCAATTCATACTTTCCATTGTCGTCGAATTTGATGGTGGGGAGAGTTTCGTCCAAAAATCACTTGTTCTATTCAATTCATTGTAAAGAGGATCAGAAACATTGGACATGAAAGTCCCATAGAAATCATTGGGCATTGTTAATATCATCAGCAATGACACAAGAATCAAAATCAGAGTTGTATCCTAGCCAGCGAACAAGCAACTGTCTCTGGCCCCTACGAGTACGACTCTTTAATATCTTTTCAAGTTGATAAATTTCACTAGTGTTTCTAACTTTTGCAGTTCATATTCATAAAAACCGCCGAGAATCTCATCATCTTTAGTGTCTCGCAGTCGATATGTCGTAGTTGTAGTGTCCAGGATTTTGGACACTTTAAAAAGTTCAGTGCTCCATAAATAATTCCCCTTTTCAAAAATATTGGTGGTTCTATTAATTCGAACAGTATCACCAACATTGAATTTCTTCTTCACATTTTTTTCTTTTTCACTGGAATATTGCTTTAGAAAATCATCAAATTTATTTTCGCTGCAATAAACTTCCCGAGGGCTTGAGTTGCACAGAGATCGATGAAGTCGTTTGTTATATATCTGGATGATTTTATCTAAATCATGAATAAAAGCAGGTGTATTTTTCAGTGTACAATATCTTGAAATTAATATACGCATCGTTCTTATCAATCGTTCAGCCAATGCAACCTTTATCGGGCTGTGACTATGATAAAGTGTTGTATTATATTTCAATAGAACCTTTTGCACATGGGGATTAACAAATTCGATACCGCGATCCGATTGAATTTTTCTATAGCAATCATGTTCAAGAATACTTTCTAAGGCCTGAGCAACTTCAACAACTCTCTTTGATTGCAATGGAATGGCATAGGCATAGCAACTAAAGACACTGATTGCCACCAGAATATATTTGTAGGGTGCAGTGTGACGTCGTATAATCGCGTCTAAAGTTAAAAGATCAGTTTGCATTATAGGCAGAGGGAAAAAAGCTTTAGTTTGTCGATATTGTTTGCCACGAAGCCTGTGATTCCGATGCAGTGTGTAACTCGGTTCATTCTGTAGATACTCTTTTGCTTTTTTTAATGTGCTGCCGCCGTCTATGTCAGAAGCAACTTTAGAAAGTATTTTGGGGGAACTTAGACTTCTTGCTTCACCAATATGTTCATTGACATGTTTCAGAACTTCAACCATTTTGAATGCAAACACGTAGTGTAATGTCCACTCCCCCTTTGCACACTGGAGGGTGAATCAATCCGTCTTCGCTTTTGACTAGCAGCCACAGGTGTTATAAAATCATTGCTGCTGCTGCTGCTGTTAGCATTTTCCAATATTGAATCTTCTTCTTTTTTAAATGATGGTAGTGTTGGCGTTTTTGGAGGACTATATTCTCTTAGTTTCTTTAGAATTTGCTTACTGCCAATAAGACTTTTGGGAAAGTTTGATGCATTTAGAAAGGCGTATAGATTACTGTCAAATGGTAAAAGTCCTTTACGATTCGTCATCATATCAAAAATTAAATCAACTAGATTATAACTTTTTCCCTGAATTATAATTTGTTTCCCTGCGCTGTCGACGTGAACTTGATCACTAGCAGTTTCCAACATAAGATATGATAAAACTCTTTTACTCTGTTCTCGATAGGTCACTGGCAATAGGTTTCCAATTGTTGACACTATAGAATTCAATTGCTTCTCCTTTGATTGCACTGCAAAATTTTGAGGAGATGTTTCCTGTTTAGAGGGATCTGTGATAACAGCGGGTCTCTCACGATAAGGTCTATGTTTGTCCACACGTCGCAATGCATCTTGAAGTAAAAGCAGTTTTTTGTCATCAGCAATATTCTCATCATTAATGAATTTGCTTAGATTGTCTTCAAAATGTTTGACGGGCGAGAGAACAAGTTCAAATGGTGTCAATTTATAGGGTTTAGCCATTCTCTAGAGAAAACTGTTCACAAGTCCTGAAATTATTGACAGTAAAAGTGTAAAAAAGCTACCGCCCTCTTGAAGGAGACGTTTTCTTTTAAAAATGTGCCCGTTGTTTTTGCAATCCAAGGCACGTACTGTGGAATTATGTTGCTTTTCCTGTTTTCTAACACTTATGACAAGTGTATATTGCCCTCAGTTAAATTTAAAAAAAGTTCAGATATTAGGTTAATAAATTCTTTGCCAACACCATGTTTGAGTATGGCCTTCCTGAGTGGGGGTTTTGAAGTGCCTAAAACAGAAAATAACTGCCGTTGTTCATGTAGTTTCTTCAGTGTTATAATGGCAACTAATAGCTTTTTCTACTGTTCACCGGAAGATATAAAGTAATTTTATTGTCGAAAATATCTGTGACTACACGTAGATCCTCGGGTGTGCTCTGATTAAGATCTAGCAAAATGTAGCCGTAGAATTTATTTGTCGCCTGATTGTACGCTGACAGCAGAAATTTGGGGGCGCCAGGACATATTTGCTAATTGAGAGTTATTAGCGAGCTAAAATCACGAACAACTCGATAGATAATATAGACGGTGCAATTCAAAGCAAGGGTTCGCATACATTTGCTCTATTGAAATAGATTGTGTAGAACTAGGGTTATGGAGATCTGTTCATGATGAGAGCGAACGGTGAACAGCTGTAGCATTTCTAGTGAGAACTGTTCAATGGATTCTGCCAAATCATCAATAATCAGCCACGTGTTTGGTTCAATACTATTGAAAACATCAAGTCCCCGTATGAATTTTATTGGTATGGGTGTGGCAATAGCTTTTATTGATCATAAGACTCCTGCCAAATACTATAGCAATAATAAATTTTCTTTGGTTTTTCCAAAAACATTTTATTACACTCTTGTATTGTCTTAGCTAAAAGTTTCGTTTTACCCGATATTGAGGGGCCACACAGAAGCGACTTGAATGGTGTTTTAAATTGGTACGTAGTGCTGCTTCTGCTGTTGACAACAATCAGACTACAACTAACTGTAAATCATACAGGTCTAATGAATAAGTAGTAGTTGTAATTTTTCTTAGATCTATCTAGTACAAGAACAACAAAAAAAATATTTCATTCATTTATTCGACATGAAAACTCTATTTGTTCAACATGAACAACATAAAAAAAAACACTGGTTCAACAAGAACAAATCTCTATTTGTTCAAACATTATTGACATAAAAAATGACACTTCTGTTCAAATATAAAGAACAACAACATTTACTATCAAAATACTTATGTTCATCAAGAACAGCAACAATAACACTTTATGTACAACACTTATTGCCATAAAAAAAAACTTTTTGCTCAGCAAGAACACACACTATTTGTGCACACACACACACACATATTTGTACAATAGCACACTTTTTGTACAATAACCCTTGAAAAAACATGACCATGAACATGAACTTAAAATAGCACAGTTGAACATTATGAATTTAAAAGGACCCCCCACCCTCCGGGGAGCCGTGGGGCCGAAAGCCGGCCACGGACGGGACCCCCCTCCACCCCCCGGGAACCCCGGGCCAAAAGCCGGTAGCGGGCGGGACTCCTCGTCCCCCCGGGGCCTCGGGGATGACAGCCGGCTGCGGGCGGGACCCCCCCCCGGGGGGGGAAACTGTACATGGCAAATAACTATGTTTCACCCCCCCCCCCCCCGGGGGGAAAACATAGTTATTTCCTTTGGAAGAATTAAAGTCGTAAACAGAGGGGGAGGGGGGGAGGTTTACATGGTAAAAAAGAACATATTTTACGCTTTCTAGCGAGTATAAACAACATATAGTGGAGTTTGTATTGTGTGGGGGGGGGGTACCTGAATTTACTAGAGGGGTGACTATGTAAAATGATTTTATTTGGAAATAACCTAGGAAAATTTACTAATTAGAACTCACATTATAAATCGCTGTAGCCAAAGCTTCCAAGTCAATAATATTCAATGTTTTCTCCATGGTGTCATAGAACTTTATGAAAGTTTAACCGCATGTCCGTTATATACGAAATCTCATGGGTAAATTGTGAGAAACCTTATTTAACCGACTCTCTGATTGGCTTAGAATGAGATGTAACCGACTCCCTGATTGGCTTAGAAGGAGACACGTGATCCTGTTTCCCGTTATCAGATCAATACATTCCCCCACCGATTATGTAAATCAAGTTTTCGGAAATCCACTTGTCCTAGTCGATTACGCAATCAAGTTCTCGGAAATTCACTTCCCCCCTCTTGTCCTAGATCAATACATCTCTTCCCCATCGTCAATGCGCATGTGCAAACTTCGCCCCCAGTGTCTTTACACCTAGAAAAACAACAACAAATCAATTGACCTTGACCCCCATTAGACTCGATCGATAATCCTTGAATAAACTATAGCCCGTCATCGTTAGATTAAATTATAGATGGCAGCACAAGGTCCCCCCCCCGGGGCTCATGATAGGGTTCTACTAGTACTGGTACGGCAGAAGGGATGACCTATCGACTCGTGACAGGACATAATTTATGCCGGTTTTTATGATTTTTCTCACTGAGGATGATTTTTTATGGTTTTTCTCACTTTGATGTTTTTTCATGGTTTTTCTCACTTTGATGTTTTTTCATGGTTTTTCTTACTGTTGACGGATGTTTCTTCGATGTCAACAACAATTGCTGGATGTTTCTTGGATGTCAACATAAGTTCACATCAACAATTGCTGGATTATCAATGCGCTAAGAGGGGACAGGATTTCTGAGAAATTGATTAGCATAATCGGCGGGGAATTCTATCATGAGGGGATTTCATTTTCAAATATGGCTTCTCCGATCTTTAGGTCAGAGAGATAAATTAATATTCTATTTTAAATATGGCTTCTCCGGTCTTTAGGTCAGAGAGATAAATTAATATTCTATCGAAACCATAATAGTGTAAGTAGGAACACCTTAGATATTCTTCAGAAATTCATACTAGATCAAGACAGATTGAATATATTTTACGCAGGAAATGGTTTCCTGGGAATTTCAAATGTGACAGCGCAGGGATGCCGAAAAAAAGGAACATGCAGAAATTACTTTTAGGGGATTATTTAGGCGAAACAGTTTGATACATTTTAGGGATTTTTTGGGCAAAACAGTTTTCGACATTTTACAAGATGATTTGGGGTGAAACTCTGTGGTCGTTATAATACACAAGTTCCATGAACTTGCTTCCGCTGTGTTAACATCTAATTGGTGTTTTCACTCTTGGTATTGGCCAGTCGAAATTTCTCCGTGTGTAACATGAACATTTACAGACCGTGCATGTCCCTGGACTTTCCTAAGTGATATTAGTGACCTTGGTTTTTGTTAATTGGACTATAGGATTTGAATTATAGTTCTGAACAGTGAAAGAAATAAGAGGTGAGATTTTTAGTTCCAAATTGCTCATGTCTGACACAAAGTAACCTCCTGAAAAAGACATAGATGTCTCACCTTTCCTGTCTTCAAAAAGAAACTTAAGTAGAACCCCCCCCCCCCACCCAACTCCTATGTCTAAATCAACTACATATCTTAAGGGGATACAAGCCCTCGACATCCTACAAGCTAAAAGTACCGGTGAACCCCTGGCAAAAAAAGAAAAAATGATGCAATTAGAACACCCCCTGAAGAACCCCAACCCGAGATTATATCACTCCCTGATGATTCCCAACCAATTGAATCGCTTCCTAGCTCTTTAGATCAGCCATACTATTACATTGTGACCATCAAGAAATCCAATGGTTAACCCTTTACTAGAGATCGGTTAATGGATATTAGAAAGCCTATATTTTTACTAGTTAACTCACCTTTTGAAGTAGTTTTCCTAAAAGACGGTCGGATATATCTTTATTTTACCTCTCACAAGGCCGCAGATTCAGTCCTTTCAAGGTCCAAGGAATTAATCTTTGAGGGTACTAAAATCTTTGCCACTTCAAAAGAAGTAGAAAAGTCCTATAAATACGTGGTTTATGGTGTTGACACCAGTATACCAATAGAGGAATTTATAGCTGAACTAGTTGATTCTTCGGCTCATCCTGCCCAACCAACAACTGCCACAAGACTCAGCTTGAAAAATGATGGTAATCTTATACCCGGTTGCTCAATGCTCATTGTATGCAAAGACGAGTTGCAAAGAGAAGTTTTTTTGTATGGCATGGCCCTTCACCATAAGTCCTATAATACAAAACCCCTACAATGTGCAATTTGCCTAGCTCATGGCCATAGCAAAAATAATTGTGAACAGTCACTTCAATCATGTCAAAAATGTGGTAAACCTATCCAAGTTAAAGAAAATTGCACCGAGAAAGACGCCTACTGTAAAAATTGTAATAATAAGGGGTACACGGCACTTGAGAAGCAACTTTGTCCGGCCTATCATAAGAGAGCCGAGATCCTCCGAACCTCGTTGAGATTCAACTTGCCAGACTCCATCGTAGCCGCTACAATCCCTAGACAACCAACTCCAAGTCGACCCTTAAATAGCCAAACTGAAGTTTCAAACAACTAGAGAAAAAAGGTCCCACCCTCAATAGATAAAGGCTTCTCATTTACCCAATGGTCCACTCAATTTCCTTAACTTGAGGCCAAATCGCAGCCTTCCTCTTCCCAACTTCCAGTTTTATCACATCCACAAGTTATTCATCATCACCCTCAAGAATGGCAAAGGTTAGCCACATACCTTGCAGTTTCCCATCTTATTGAGGTTGGCAGTGAACCAGTTGAACTGAAAAATATCTTTAAAAAAAGGGCCATTACTACGTTCCTAGGAGAAGAAATCTGGCAAAAAGTTACGGTCCAACTTTTATTCTTCAAAGAAGGCATAGAATGCCATTCTAACTCAACATTTTCTACGATCCCAACTGTTACCAAGTCCCCCAGAAATTTGAAAGAATCACCAGCACTTTAAACGATGGTAGAAGTACCATGCCATAGCAAAACAAAAAAAAAACAAAAAAGTGACAACAAACACAGTAATACAAAAATCTATGACCCCTCGCAAAGTACCTTCTGGAGAGGATGAAGTTCAAAGGAAAACTCAGGTGAGTAGATACCAACAAGAATACATAAGGGCTAATTAATATGTGGCTTATCGTTTTTAACTAATTTATACCTTTCTAATAGCATTACTTTTAATTATTCCGATACAGAAAGTAACCAGCATGCCAACCCTATAAGCAGCCCCGATGGTACCTTAACTCATGTTAGTTGTAATTATTATGATATTCTCGATTTTGCTACCAATGTGAAGTTGTTGTTTAGTTTTAGTTAAGAGTTTTAGTTTATAGTTTTAGTTTAGTTTATTTTTAGTTAAGAGTTTTAATTTAGAGTTGTTATTTAGTTTTAGATATAAGTTTTAGTTTAGAGTTTTAGTTTGATATTAGCTTACAGTTTTAGTTAGAGTTATAGTTTAGTTTAGTTGTAGTTTAGAGTTTAGAGTTTCAAGTTAGACTCTCAACACTTATAGTTTTAGTTAGAGTTATATGTTATTTTATTTTTAGTTAAATTTTTTTGGACTTGTAGTTTAGTTTTAGCTAAACGTTTTAGCTTAGAGTTTCAGTTTTAGTTAGGAGCTTTAGTTTAGATCTCTAGTTTAGTTTTACTTAAGAGTTTTAGTTTAGAGTTTATAGTTTTAGTTTACAGTTTTACTTTAGAGCTTTAGTTAGAGTTATAGTTTTTGTTTAGTTTTAATTTAGAGTTTTACTTTAGAGGTGTTGTTTAGTTTTAGATAAGAGTTTTAGTTTAGATTTTAGAGTTTTAGTTAGAGTTATAGTTTAGTTTAGTTTTACTTTAGAGTCTAGAGTTTTAATTTACAGTGTTAGCTTAGAGTTTTAGTTAGAGTTATAGTTTACTTTCGTTTTAGTTAAGAGTTTTAGTTTACACTTATAGTCTAGTTTTTGTTAAGTTTTAGTTTAGAGTTGTTGTTTAGTTTTAGTTAAGAGTTTTAGTCTAGAGTTGTAGTTTAGTTTAGTTTTAGTTAAGAGTTTTAGTTTAGAGTTGTTGTTTAGTTTTAGATATAAGTTTTAGTTTAGAGTTTTAGTTTGATATTAGCTTACAGTTTTAGTTAGAGTTATAGTTTTGTTTAGTTGTAGTTTAGAGTTTAGAGTTTCAAGTTAGACTCTCAACACTTAGAGTTTTAGTTAGAGTTATATTTTATTTTAGTTTTAGTTAAGTTTTTTTTGACTTGTAGTTTAGTTTTAGCTAAACGTTTTAGCTTAGAGTTTCAGACTATAGTCATAGCTTAAAGTCTTTCCTTGCACTTTTAGTTTAGTTTAGTTTTAGATAAGAGTTTTAGTTTAGAGTTTCAGTTTAGTATTAGCTTATAATTTTAGTTAGAGTTATAGTAGTTAAGAGTTTTAGTTTAGTTTTTAGAGTTTTAGTTTAGAGTCTTAGCTTAGAGTTTTAGTTAGAGTTATAGTTTAGTTTAGTTTTAGTTAAGAGTTTTTGTTTAGAGTTCAGAGTCTTAGCTTAGAGTTTTAGTTTAGAGTCTTAGCTTAGAATTTTAGTTCTATTTATAGTTTACTTTAGTTTTAGTTGATAATTTAGAGTTTTAGTTTAGAGTCTTAGCTTAGAGTTTTTGTTAGAGTTATAATTTAGTTTAGTTTAGATATTGGATTTTTCGTTTTAAGTTGTAGCTTAGAGTTTTAGATAGAGGTATAGTTTAGTTTTGTTTTAATTCAGAGTTTTAATTTAGACCCTTAGCTTAGAGTTTTAGTTAGAGTTATAGTTTAGTTTAGTTTTAGTTAAAAATTTTAGTTTAGAGGTGTTTTTTAGTTTTAGATAAGAGTTTTAGTTTAGAGTTTAGAGTTTTAGTTAGATTTATTGGTTAGTTTAGTTTTAGTTTAGAGTGTAAAGTTTTAATTTAGAGCGTTAGCTTATATTTTTAGTTAGAGTTATAGTTTACTTTAGTTTTAGTTAAGAGTTTTAGTTTAGACTTATACTTTAGTTTTAGTTAAGAGCTATAGTTTAGAGTTATAGTTTAGTTTTAGTAAAGAGTTTTAGCTTAGAGTTGTAGTTTAGTTTTAGTTAAGTTTTAGTTTAGACTTCAGAGTTTTAGTTTAGAGTTTAGAGTTTTAGTTAGAGTTATAGTTTAGTTTAATTTTTGTTAAGAGTTCTAGTTTAGAGTTGTAGTTTAGTTTAGTTTTAGTTAAGAGTTTTAGTTTAGAGTTGTTGTTTAGTTTTAGATATGAGTTTTAGTTTAGAGTTTTAGTTTGATAGTAGCTTAGGGTTTCAGTTAGAGTTATAGTTTAGTTTACTTCTAGTTCAGAGTCTAGTTTCAAGTTAGACTCTCAGCACTTAGAGTTTTAGTTAGAGTTATATTTTATTTTAGTTTTAGTTAAGTGTTTTGGACTTGTAGTTTAGTTTTAGCTAAACGTTATAGTTTAGAGTTTTAGCCTAGAGTCATAGCTTAGAGTTTTTCCTTGCAATTTTAGTTTAGTTTACTTTTAGATACGAGTTTTAGTTTAGAGTTTCAGTTTGGTATTAGCTTACAGTTTCAGTTAGAGTTATAGTAGTTCAGATTTTTAGTTTAGAGTTTTAGTTTAGAGTCTTAACTTAGAGTTTTAGTTATAGTTATAGTTTAGTTCAGTTTTTATTCAGAGTTTTAGTTTAGAGTCTTAGCTTATAGTTTTAGTTAGAGTTATAGTTTAGTATAGTTTTAGTTAAGAATTTTAGTTTAGAGGTGTTGTTTAATTTTAGATAATAGTTTTAGTATAGAGTTTTGGTTAGAGTTATAATTTAGTTTAGTTTTAGTTTAAAGTCTAGAATTTTAATTTAGAGCGTTAGCTTAGAGTTTTAGTTAGAGTTATAGTTTACTTTAGTTTTAGTTTAGAGTTTTAGTCTAGTTTAGCTTTAGTTAGGAGCATTAGTTTAGATCTCTAGTTTAGTTTTACTTAAGAGTTTTAGTTTCGAGTTTATAGTTTTAGTTTGCAGTTTTACTTTAGAGTTTTAGTTAGAGTTATATTTTTAGTTTAGTTTTAGTTAAGAGTTTTAGTTTAGATACTGGAGATTTAGTTTTGAGTCTTAGCTTAGAGTTTTAGTTAGAGTTATAGATTAGTTTAGTTTTAATTCAGTATTTTAGTTTAGATTCTTAGCTTAGAGTTTTAGTTAGAGTTATAGTTTAGTTTAGTTTTAGTTAAGAATGTTAGTTTAGAGGTATTGTTTAGTTTTAGATATAACTTTTAGTTTAGAGTTTAGAGTTTTAGTTAGAGTTGTAGTTTAGTTTAGTTTAGTTCTAGTTTAGAGTTTTAATTTAGAGTGTTAGCTTAGAGTTTTAGTTAGAGTTATAGTTTATTTTTGTTTCAGTTAAGAGTATTAGTTTAGACTTCAGAGTTTTAGTTTAGAGTTTTGATTTTTAGTTAGAGTTATAGTTTAGTTTAATTTTTGTTAAGAGTTTTAGTTTAGAGTTATAGTTTAATGTAGTTGTGTTTTATAGTATGGAGTTCTAAGTTCCACGCTCATCGCATTGTGTTATAGTTAAAGTTATATTTTATTTTAAGTTCAGTAAATAGCGCCTGAACTTGCAGTTTAGTTTTACCTCAACATAATAATCCAGAGTTCTAACAAAGATTCATAGCTTAGAGTTTTTCATTGCAATTTTAGTTTAGTTTAGTTTTAGATAAGAGTTATAGTTAAGAGTTTCAGTTTGGTATTAGCTTACAGTTTTAGTTGGAGTTATAGTAGTTAAGAGTTTTAGTTTAGAATTTAGAGTTTTAATATCGAGTGTTGGCTTTGAGTATTAGTTAGAGGTATAGTTTAGTTTAGTTCTAGTTACGAGTTCTATTTTAGGGTTTTAGCTTAGAGTTTAGAGTTTAATTTTAGAGTCTTAGCGTAGATTTTTAGTTAGACTTATAGTTTTAGTTTAGTTTTAATTAAAAGTTTTATTTTAGAGTTATAGTTTAGTTAAGAGTTTTAGTTTAGAGTTTAGAGTTTTAGTTTAGCGTCTTAACTTAGAGTTTTAGTTAGAAATATAGTTTATTTCAATTTTAGTTAAGAATTTTAGTTTAGAGTTTTAGCTTAGAGTCTTAGTTAGAGTTGTAGTTTTAGTTTAGTTTTAGTTAAGAGTTTTAGTTTAGAGATTGGAGTTTTAGTTTCGAGTCCTAATTTAGAGTTTTAGTTATAGTTATATTTTAATTTAGTTTTAATTCAGAGTTATAGTTTAGTTTAGTTTTCGTTAACAGTTTAAGTTTAGACTTGTAGTTTAGTTTTAGTTAGGAGTTTTATCTTAGAGTTTTAGTTTAGTTTTAGTTAAGATTTTTACTTTCGAATTTTAGCTTAGAGTTTTAGCAAGAGTTATAGTTTTAGTTTAGTTTTAGTTAGGAGTTTTAGTGTAGAGTTATAGTTTAGTTAAGAGTTTTAGTTTAGCGTAAAGAGCTAGGTGTTAAATACATTTTTTCTTTGAAATGCTAGACTTGGAATATTTTATTGCGTTTTACATACAAAAAAGTTAGGTTTCTCCACGTTTAAGTTAGGTTAGGTTATCATGAGCACTCATGATCTAAATCTAACCTCTAAAACTAAACTATACCTCTAACTAAAACTCTAGGCTAAGACTCTAAACTGAAATTCTAAACTCTAAACTAAAACTCTTAACTACTATAACTCTAACTAAAACTGTAAGCTAATACCAAACTGAAACTCTAAACTAAAACTCTTATCTAAAACTAAACTAAACTAAAAGTGCAAGGAAAAACTCTAAGCTATGACTCTAGGCTAAAACTCTAAACTAAAACGTTTAGCTAAAACTAAACTACAAATCCAAAAACATTTAACTAAAACTAAATTAAAATATAACTCTAACTAAAACTCTAAGTGCTGAGAGTCTAACTTGAAAATCTACACTCTGAACTACAACTAAACTAAACTATAACTCAAAACTAAAACTCTTAACAAAAATTAAACTAAACTATAACTCTATAACTATAAAAATTAAACTCTAAACTAAAACTCTTAACTAAAACTAAACTACAACTCTAAACTAAAACTCTTTACTAAAACTAAACTACAACTCTAAACTAAAGCTCTTAACTATAACTAAACTATAAGTCTGAACTAAAACTCTTAACTAAAACTAAAGTAAACTCTAACTCTGAATAAAACTCAAAACTAACACTCTAAATTAAAACTCTAGACCCTAAACTAGAACTAAACTATAACTCCAACTAAAACTCTAAACTAAAACTCTCATCTAAAACTAAACAACACCTCTAAACTGAAATTCTTAGCTTAAACTAAACTAAACTATAACTCTAACTAAAACTCTAAGCTAATTCTCTAAACTAAAACTTTGAATCAAAACTAAACTAAACTATAACTCTAACTAAAACTCTAAGCTAAGACTCAAAACTAAAACTCCAATCTCTAAACTAAAACTCTTAACTAAAACTAAACTAAAACTATAACTCTAACTAAAACTATAAAGTAAAACAGTAAACTAAAACAATAAACTCTAAACTAAAACTCTTAAGTAAAACTAAACTGGAGATCTAAACTAATGCTCTTAACTAAAACTAAACTAAACTATAACTCTAAACTAAAACTAAACTAAACTATAACTCTAACTAAAACTCTAAGCTAACACTCTAAATTAAAACTCTAGACTCTAAACTAAAACTAAACTAAACTATAACTCTAACTAAAACTTTAAGCTAAAACTATTATCTAAAACTAAACAACACCTCTAAACTAAAATTCTTAACTAAAACTAAACTAAACTCAAACTCTAACTAAAACTCTAAGCTAAGACTCTAAACTAATACTCTGAATTACAACTAAACTAAACTATAACTCTAACTAAAACTCTAAGCTAAGACTCTAAAATAAAACTCTAAACTAAAACTTTTAACAACTATAACTCTAACTAAAACTGTAAGCTAATATCAAATTAGAAACTCTAAACTAAAACTCTTATCTAAAACTAAACTAAAAGTGCAAGAAAAAACTCTAATCTATGACTCTAGGCTAAAACTCTAAACTAAAACGTTTAGCTGAAACTAAACTACAAGTCCAAAAACACTTAACTAAAAATAAAATAAAATATAACTCTTACTAAAACTCTAAGTACTGAGAGTCTAACTTGAAACACTAGACTCTGAGCTACAACTGAACTAAGCTATAACTATAACTAAAACTGTAAGCTAATATAAAACTAAAACTCTAAGCTAAAACTCATATCTAATACTAAACAACAACTCTAAACTAAAACTCTTAACTAAACCTAAACTAAACTACAACTCTAAACTAAAACTCTTAACTAAAACTAAACTACAACTCTAAAATAGAACTCCTAACAAAAATTAAACTAAACTATAACTCTAACTAAAACTCTAAACTCTAAACTAAAACTCTGAAGTCTAAACAAAAACTCCTAACTAAAATTAAACAAAACTATAACTCTATAACTATAAAAATTAAACTCTAAACTAAAACTCTTAACTAAAACTAAACTAAAAGTACAATGAAAAACTCTAAGCTATGAATCTAGGCTAAAACTCTAAACTAAAATGTTTAGCTAAAACTAAACTACAAGTCCAAAATCACTTAACTAAAACTAAAATAGAATAAAACTCTAACTAAAACTCTAAGTGTTGAGATTCTAACTTGAAACACTAGACTCTGAATTACCACTGAACTAAGCTATAACTCTAACTAAAACTGTAAGCTAATATCAAACTAAAACTCTAAGAAAAAAATCATATCTAAAACTAAACAACAAATATAAACTAAAACTCTAAACTGAAATTAAACTAAACTACAACTCTAAACTAAAACTCCTAACTAAAACTAAACTGCAACTCTAAACTAAAGCTCTTAACTAAAACTAAACTATAAGTCTAAACTAAAACTCTTAACTAAAACTAAAGTAAACTATAACTCTAAATAAAACTCTAAGCTAACAATCTAAATCAAAACTCTAAACTAAAACTAAACTAAACTATAACTAACTAAAACTCTAAACTCTAAACTAAAACTCTTATCTAAAACTAAACAACACCTCTAAACTAAAATTCTTAACTAAAACTAAACTAAACTATAACTCTAACTAAAACTCTAAGCTAATTCTCTAAACTAAAACTCTGTATTAAAACTAAACTATACTATAACTCTAACTAAAACTCTAAGCAAAGACTTTAAACTAAAACTCTAAACTAGATCACTTAACTAATATAACTCTAACTAAAACTATAACCTAAAGTCACACTAAAACTCTAAACTAGAACTCGAATCAAAAACTAAACTAAAAAGGCAATGAAAAACTCTAAGCTATGACTCTAGGCTAATCCTTTAAACTAAAACGTTTAGCTAAAACTAAACTAGAAGTCCATAAAACCTTAACTAAAACTAAAATAAAATGTAACTGTAACTAAAACTCTAAGTGTTGAGAGTCTAACTTAAAACACTAGACTCTGAACTACACCTGAACTAAGCTATAACTCTAACTAAAACTGTAAACTAATATCAAACTAAAACTATAATCTAAAACTCATATCTAATACTAAACAACAACTCTAAACTAAAACTCTTAACTAAACCTAAACTAAACTACAACTCTAAACTAAAACTCTTAACTAAAACTAAACTACAACTCTAAACTAGAACTCTTAACAAAAATTAAACTATAACTCTAAACTAATATAGTTTTAACTAAAACTCTAAACCCTAAACTAAAACTCTGAAGTGTATAAAATAACTCTTAACTAAAATTAAACTAAACTATAACTCTAACTAAAACCCTAAGCTAAGACTCTAAGCTAAAACTCAAAACTCTAAACTAAAATTCTTAACTAAACTACAACTCAAAACTGAAACTCTTTACTAAAAACTAAACTACAACTCTAAACTAAAACTCTTAACTAAAACTAAGCTATAAGTCTAAACTAAAACTTTTAACTAAAACTAAAGTAAACTATAACTCTAACTGAAAATCTAAGCTAACACTATAAATTGAAACTCTAGACTCTAAACTAAAACTAAACTAAACTATAACTCTTATTAAAACTCTAAACTCTAAATTAAAACTCTTATCTAAAACTAAACAACACCTCTAAACTAAAATTCTTAACTAAAACTAAACTAAACTATAACTGAAAGTAAAAATCTAAGCTAAGACTCTAAACTAAATCTCTGAATTAAAACTAATCTAAACTATAACGCTAACTAACACTCTAACCTAAGACTCAAAACTAAAATTACAATATCTAAACTAAAACTCTTAACTAAAACTAAACTAAACTATAACTCTAACAAAACTCTAAGCTAAGACCCAAAACTAAAACTCCAATATCTAAACTAAAAATCTTAACTAAAACTAAACTAAAACTATAACTCTAACTAAAACTATAAAATAAAACAGTAAACTAAAACAATAAACTCTAAACTAAAACTCTTAAGTAAAACTAAACTAGAAATATAAACTAATGCTCTGAACTAAAACTAAACTAAACAATAACTCTAAACTAAAACTAAAGTAAACTATAACTCTAACTAAAACTCTAAGCTAACACTCTAAATTAAAACTCCAGACTCTAAACTAAAACTAAACTAAACTATAACTCTAACTAAAACTCTAAGCTAAATTTATTATCTAAAACTAAACAACACCTCTAAACTAAAATTCTTAACTAAAACTAAACTAAACTCAAACTCTAACTAAAACTCTAAACTGATACTCTAAACTAATACTCTGAATTACAACTAAACTAAACTATAACTCTAACTAAAACTCTAAGCTAAGACTCTAAACTAAAATTCTAAACTCTAAACTAAACCTTTTAAATACTGTAACTCTAACTAAAACTGTAAGCTAATACCAAACTGAAACTCTAAACTAAAACTCTTATCTAAAACTAAACTAAAAGTGCAAGAAAAAACTCTAATCTATGACTCTAGGCTAAAACTCTAAACTAAAACGTTTAGCTGAAACTAAACTACAAGTCCAAAAACACTTAACTAAAAATAAAATAAAATATAACTCTTACTAAAACGCTAAGTGCTGAGAGTCTAACTTGAAACACTAGACTCTGAACTACAACTGAACTAAGCTATAACTCTAACTAAAACTGTAAGCTAATATCAAACTGAAACTCTACGCTAAAACTCATATCTAAAACTGAACAACAACTCTAAACTAAAACTCTTAACTACAACTAAACTAAACTACAACTCCAAACTAAAACTCTTAACTAAAACTAAACTACAACTCTAAACTAGAACTCTTAACAAAAATTAAACTAAACTATAACTCTAACTAAAACTCGAAACTCTAAACTAAAACTCTGAAGTCTAAACAAAAACTCTTAACTAAAATTAAACTAAACTATAACTCTATAACTATAAAAATTAAACTCTAAACTAAAACTCTTAACTAAAACTAAACTAAAAGTGCAACAAAAAACTCTAAGGTATGACTCTAGGCTAAAACCCTAAACTAAAACGTTTAGCTAAAACTAAACTAAAAGTCCAAAAACACTTAACTAAAACTAAAATAAAATATAACTCTAACTAAAACTCTAAGTGCTGAGATTCTAACTTGAAACACTAGACTCTGAACTACAACTGAACTATGCTATAACTCTAACTAAAACTGTAAGCTAATATCAAACTAAAACTATAAGCTAAAAATCATATCTAAAATTAAACAACAACTCTAAACTAAAACTCTTAACTAAAACTAAACTAAACTACAACTCTAAACTAAAACTCTTAACTAAAACTAAACTACAACTCTAAACTAAAACTCTTAACTAAAACTAAACTATAAGTCTAAACTAAAACTCTTAACCAAAACTAAAGTAAACTATAACTCTAAATAAAAGTCTAAGCTAACACTCTAACTCAAAACTCTAAACTAAAACTAAACTAAACTATAACTCTAACTAAAACTCTAAACTCTAAACTAAAGCTCTTATCTAAAACTAAACAACACCTCTAAACTAAAATTCTTAACTAAAACTAAACCAAATTATAACTCAAGCTAAACCTCTAAGCTAAGTCTCTAAACTAAAACTCTTAACTAAATGTAAACTATACTGTAACTCTAACTAAAACTCTAAGCTAAGACTCTAAACTAAAACTCTGAATTAAAACTAAACTAAACTATAGTTCTAACTAAAACTCTAAGCTAAGACTCTAAACCAAAACTCTAAACTCTAAACTAAAACTCTTAACTACTATAACTCTAACTAAAACTATAAGCTAATACCAAACTGAAACTCTAAACTAAAACTAAACTAAAAGTGCAAGGAAAAACTCTAAGCTATGGCTCTAGGCTAAAACTCTAAACTAAAACGTTTAGCTGAAACTAAACTACAAGTCCTAAAACACTTAACTAAAACTAAAATAAAATATAACTCTAACTAAAACTATAATTTCTGAGAGTCTAACTTGAAACACTAGACTCTGAACTACACCTGAACTAAGCTATAACTCTAACTAAAACTGTAAACTAATATCAAACTAAAACTATAAGCTAAAACTCATATCTAATACTAAAAAACAACTCTAAACTAAAACTCTTAACTAAAACTAAACTAAACTACAACTCTAAACTAAAACTCTTAACTAAAACTAAACTACAACTCTAAACTAGAACTCTTAACAAAAATTAAACTATAACTCTAAACTAATAGAGTTTTAACTAAAACTCTAAACCCTAAACTAAAACTCTGAAGTCTATACAAAAACTCTTAACTAAAATTAAACTAAACTATAACTCTAACTAAAACCTAAGCTAACATTCTAAACTAAAACTCTAAACTCTAATCTAAAATTCTTAACTAAACTACAACTCTAAACTGAAACTCTTTACTAAAAACTAAACTACAACTCTAAACTAAAACTCTTAACTAAAACTAAGCTATAAGTCTAAACTAAAACTCTTAACTAAAACTAAAGTAAACTATAACTCTGACTAAAAATCTAAGCTAACACTATAAACTGAAACTCTAGACTCTAAACTAAAACTAAACTAAACTATAACTCTTACTAAAATTCTAAACTGCATACTAAAACTCTTATATAAAGCTCAACAAGACCTCTAAACTAAAATTCTTAAATAAAACTAAATTAAACTATAACTCTAATTAAAACTCTAAGCTAAGACTCTAAACTAAAACTCTGAATTTAAACTAGACTAAACTATAACTCTAGCTAAAACTCTAAGCTAAGACTAAAAAGTAACACTCCAATATCTAAACTAAAACTCTTAACTAAAACTAAATTAAAATTATAACTCTAACTGAAACTCTAAAGTAATACTGTAAACTAAAACTATAAACTCTAAACTAAAACTCTTAAGTAAAACTAAACTATAGATCTAAACTGAAGCTCCTAACTAAAACTACACTAAACTATAACTCTAACAAAAACTCTGAGCTAAAACTCTAAACTAAAACTCTAAATTCTCAACTAAAACAAAACTACACTTTAAATAGAACCAAAACTCTAAGCTAATACTCTAATCTAAAAATCTATAGTCTAACTAAAACTCAAAGCTAAGACTCTAAACACTAAACAAAAACTGTAAGCTAATACCAAACTGAAACTCTAAACCCAAACTATTATCTAAAGCTAAGCTAAACTAAACTAAAAGTGCAACAAAAACTCTAAATTCTAAACTAAAACTCTTATCTAAAACTCTAAACCAAAACTCTTATCTAAAGCTATTCTAAACTAAACTAAAAGAGCAACAAAAACTCTAAATTCTAAACTAAAACTCTTATCTAAAACTAAACAAAACCTCTAAACTAAAATTCTTAACTAAAACTAAACTAAACTATAACTCTAACTAAAACTCTAAGCAAGGACTCTAAAAAAAACTATGAATTAAAACTAAACTAAACTATAAATCTAACTAAGACTCTAAGTTAAGACTCAAAACTAAAACTCCAATATCTAAACTAAAACTCTTAACTAAAACTAAACTAAAACTGTCACTCTAACTAAAACTCTAAAGTAAAACTGTAAACTAAAACTATAAATTCTAAACGAAACTCTTAAGTAAAACTAAACTAGAGATCTAAACTAAACCTCCTAACTAAAACTAAACTAAACTATAACTCTAACAAAACTCTAAGCTAAGACTCTAAACTAAAACTCTAAATTCTCAACTAAAACTAAACTAAACTATAAATAGAACTAAGACTCTAAGCTAAGACTCTAAACTAAAACTCTAAACTCTAACTAAAACTCTAAGCTAAGACTCTAAACTCTAAACAAAAACTCTTAACTAAAACTCTAAGCTAAGACTCTAAACTAAAACTCTAAACTCTAAACTAAAACTCTTAACTACTATTTCTGTAACTAAAACTGTAAGCTAATACCAAACTGAAACTCTAAACTAAAACTCTTAACAGAAATTAAACTAAACTATAACTAAAACTCTAAACTCTAAACTAAAACTCTAAAGTCTAAACTAAAACTCTTAACTAAAATTTAACTAAACTATAACTCTAACTAAAACCCTAAGCTAAGACTCTAAGCTAAAACTCTAAACTCTAAACTAAAGCTCTTAACTAAAACTATAACTCTAAACTCAAACTCTTTACTAAAACTAAACTAGAGATCTAAACTAAAGCTCCTAACTAAAACTAAACTAAACTATAACTATAACAAAAATCTAAGCTAAGACTCCAAACTAAAACTCTAAATTCTCAATTAAAACTAAACTAAACTATAAATAGAGCTAAAATTCTAGGCTAACGCTCTAAACTAAAACTCTAAACTCTTACTAAACCTCTAGGCTAAGACTATAAACTCTAAACTAAAACTCTTAATTAAAACTAAAATAAAATATCAATCTAACTAAAACTCTAAGCTAAGATTCTAAAGTAAAACTCTAAACTCTAAACTAAAACTCTTAACTACTATAACTGTAACTAAAACTGTAAGCTAATACCCGACTGAAGCTCTCAACTAAAACTCTTAACTAAAACTAAACTATAATTCTAAACTAAAACTCTCAACAAAAAATAAACTAAACTATAGCTCTAACTAAAACTCTGAACTCTAAACTAAAACTCTAAAGTCTAAATTAAAACTCTCAATTAAAATTAAACTTAACTATAACTCTAACTAAGACTCTAAGCTAAGACTCTAAGCTAAAACACTAAACTCTAAACTAAAACTCTTAACTAAAATGATACTACAATTCTAAACTAAAACTCTTAACTAATACTAAACTAAACTAAAAGTGCAACGAAACACTCTAAGCTACGACTCTAGGCTAAAATTCTAAACTAAAAAGTTTAGCTAAAACTAAACTACAAGTCCAAAAAAACACAACTAAAGCTAAAATAAAATATAACTCTAACTAAAACTCTAAGTGCTGAGAGTCAAACTTGAAACTCTAGACTCTGAACTACAACTAAACTAAACTATAACTCTAACTAAAACTGTAAGTTAATATCAAACTAAAACTCTAAACTAGGGAGGGGGGCTCTTGGGGAGCCCCGGAACTCTTTTGGAGACCCGGGGGGAGGGGCCCTTTTGGGGGGAGGGGTCCCTTAGGGGGTTTGGGGGTAGGGACCCCTTTTGGGTTGGGGTAGGGGACCTTACAACACTGTTCAAATGGAACTTGTGTAATATAACGACCACAGAGTTTCACCCCAAATCATATTATAAAATGTCTCAAACTGTTTCGCCCATATAATCCGCTAAAAGAAATTTCTGCATGTTCCTTTGTTTCGACATCCCTGCGCTGTCAAATTTGAAATTCCCAGGAAACCATTTCCTGCGTAAAATATATTCAATCTGTCTTGATCTCATATGCATTTCTGAAAAAATATCTAAGGTGTTCCTACTTACACTATTATGGTTTCGGTAGAATATTAATTTATCTCTCTGACCTAAAGACCAGAGAAGCCATATTAAAAAAAAAATATTAATTTATCTCACAGATCTAAAGATCTGAGAAGCCATATCTCAAGATGAATTCCCCTCGTGATAGAATTCCTCACCGATTATGCTAATCATTTTCTCAGAAATACTGTCCCCTCTTAGCGGATGGATAATCCAGCAATTGTTGATGTGAACTTATGTTGACATCCAAGAATCATCTATCAACAATGAGAAAAACCATGAAAAAACATCAAAGTGAGAAAAACCATGAAAAAATATCAAAGCGAGAAAAACCATGAAAAAACATCCTCAGTGAGAAAAACCATAAAAACGTGCATAAATTATGTCCTGTCACGAGTCGATAGGTCATCTCTACTTACGGCAATGAACATAAGGCAAGCAAATACATAAGGCCATGCTCTGGAAAGGCGCCAAGGCACATAAGACAAACAAATAGCACGGTAAGGAACATAAGACAACTAAAATGGAACCTATGACTCTACTTTTGATTTGCTTAGGGTCGAAGACTGAGGCTAATTTGGGCCCACCGCCTGACACTTCAAACTTCCTTGAATTTCTGAGCACTTCCTGATCAAATTATCTAGGTTTTTTTTAATTGCCCCGTCCCTTCTTAGGAAAAAAAATATTTATTTTTTAATTTTAATTTAGTTCATTTGTTATGATATACTCTCTGAAAACACCCTCTCATCAGCAGTCGTCAGTGGTAAAATAAAATAATAGTAGTCGACACTCCCGATTGTTTAAGCATGTATTCATTTCCCCAGGCCATTGGTTATCAAACTTATTTAGACACTGCACCCCTTTTTACCTACAAAACATTTTAGGTACTCCTTCTCAATTACCAGTACTAAATAAACTATAGCTAAAATATAAATGAAATTGCCGATCCTACGGTTAAAGTGTGGTTTTATTTTTTTTTGTTGGCCAGCCGCGTACCCCCTAAAACTTTTTGCTCACCCCCAAAGGATACACATACCGCATTTTGAGAACTACTGCCCTAGGCCACAATCTCGGACTAGGCATTAAAATAAAAGATCATTTATTTTGTCGTTCGTTTATTGCAGTGACAATAAATGACTACATTGCTACCGCTCGTGTTTGTTTTGCCGTATTTTTCCACCACGCAATGTGTAAGTCACAATACTATCTTATACACCTCAAAGAAACACATGGTGAAAAAAAAAACGCTCGGTAAAAAAAAAAAAAAAAACACCAATTGTGTTCCGGGCCATGGTGTGAAGTGGAATAGAAGGTTCTGAGAGCTTCTTGGCTGATAACATGACCAATTAGATGCTAAGAATGAAGTTATTCTAAGCGATCTAAGATGATCACCGAGGATCTAAACAAAAACGTTAAATATGCAAAGAAAAGAATACAAAGTTTTTTAACATCATGTCATGGTTTAGTTGCTGACTGATTTGTTGCCTGAATTACTTAAAAATAATTTTTTCCACCAAATACATTTTTCAAGAAACAATTAAAGAACTCCATTAAAACAAAAATAAAATTAAATAATCTACCAAGCATACAACTACCATAAATTAGTATCAATAAATAAATGAAACCCAAAACAAACAGAAATTAAAATAAATAACAGAGTCAAACTCAAAACAAGTAGAAATATGCTTTGTCAGTTTAATATACATATGCTGATATTTGTCCCTTAAAATTTTAATTAATTTTGATTTCTTAAAGTTAAAAAAAATGAAAACATTTAAAGAATTTTTCAGTAAAGTAAAAATTATATTCTGGCTTTCTACAAGACTTTCTATAAAGACAATATATGCCCCCAGGGTACAACTTAAAAACCTTGCCCTGAGGGCTCTGAGGGGGCTATTATCCTCAAAGACCTAATTTCTAGAATTTTCCTCTACGTTGAACAAAATGGCTATCTCAAAAATACTGATTGAATGTGTTTGGGGAAATGATGGGAGTGAGAAGGGGTTTAGTAGCCCTCCCATCACTTTCAACCATTAATAAGGGCACTAGCTCTTTCAATTTCCAATTGAATGAGCCTTTTTTGAAGTGTCTACAACAAAATTTTCTTTACAAACCTTATATACCCCAAGGGTATGTGGGAGGGGTGTCATCCTCAAAGACATAATTCCCGGAACTTTCAAGTACGTTAAAAAATGGCTATCTCAAAATTTAATTGGATCCGTTTGAAGAAATGGTGGGCGTGAGAGGGGGGTTAGTTGCTTTCCAATCACTATCGACTATTAAAAAGGGCATTAGCCCTTTGAATTTCCAATCGAATGAGCCCATTTTGAAGTTTCTATGACAATCCTTTCTATAAAAACCATATAAGCCCCAAGGACATAACTTGCAAACCTTGCCCATAGGGCTGTGGGGGGAGTGTCCTCCTCAAAGACTTAATTTCCAGATCTTGCAACTACGTTGAACAAAATGGGCTATCTCAAAATTTTAATTGGATTTTTTTGGGGAAATGGTGGGAATGGAAGGGTTGTTAGTTGCCTTCAAATCACTTTCGGTATTAAAAAGGGCACAAGCCCTTCCAATTTCCAGTCAAATGAATACTTTTTAAAGTATCTACGACAATTCCTTCAATACGAAGTGCCCTGGTCTAAAACAAAGAAATAAATAATATATTGTGCCAACATCGTTCTTTACTTAGGCAGCGCTATTGCACCGCCTATGATTAGTGTTATGGCTTTTCATTTTAGTGTTACAAAGCAGTTTAAGAAAAGAAGGAAAAGTAGACACCCATATTATTGAGAAATAAGATACATACGACTGAACTAAAATGTAAAAGTGGGTTTTTAGAATTGGTCAAGGAATAATAAACTTGAGCTTTCTTAAAATACCAAGCTCTCTGAATACCTTTATTTTAATAAAAACAGCATGGTATTTAAAAGACAGATCAAGACAGGGTGGATCCAGGATTTTCTTAGGGGTGCGCAAAATAGGTTGATCCGATAAACTTGCATTAGGAGCAAGTATAATCAATGCAAACTTGCGTTAATTACGTAAATTGTACTACTTTAAACTACGTTAGGGGGACACGCGAGTAAGAACCTATTATCCAGTACTGACGGAAGTCCATATATGGGCAATGAAGAGCTTTAATGTCCTTGGTAGAAGCCTGGACGAGAATTAATGTCCTTGGTAAAAACTTGGGACGAGATTTAATGTCCTTGGTAAACGTGTTATTTCTAGACCAATCAGAGAGCTACAATCCCTAAACTAACAATATCACGTGTTTCAATCTAGGCCAATCAGAGAGACAATGTTATTGATCTACGAAGGGGACAAGATCAGACTAGATTTCTGGGAAATTGATTTGCATAATCGACGGGGAATTATAATGTATCATAAGGGGATTAAGAAACAATATGGCTTTTTTAACAATTTAAGAAACAAAGTGTCAGAAATAAATTAATATTTTTTCGAAACTTTATTAGTGTAACTAGTAACACCTTAGATATGTTTTCAGAAATTCAAACGAGATCAAGAAAGATTGAATATATTTAACGCGGGAAATGGTTTCCCGAGAATTTTAAATGTGACAGCGGAGGGATGCCAAAACAAATGGAACATTCAGAAATTGCGTTTAGAGGATTATTTGGGCGAAATAAATTAATCGCCATTTTTAGGGATTATTTGGGTGATACAAATTAATCGACATTTTGGAGGATGATTTGGGGTGAGACTCTGTGGTCGCTGTAATACTCATGCACACAATATGGAATGTGGACGATATCAAATATTTCGTTTAGCAATGCTGAAAAGTTGAAAGTGATATAGCCCTTTATGTCAATATGACTTTTTGATTTGACCTAGTGTAAATTGCCAATTTTATTTGGTATAATGCGAAAAGACCAATCAAACAGTACTTTCAATATAAACTATGTTCTGTCATTCTAGCATACTAAAATGTTGATGCTAATAGAGATGTAAATGGCCAGGAAAGAATTTTAATGATGAAATTCAGAAAAATCCATAGAAATCCTTAGAAATCAAGTAGTGAGGTGATTTTAGGTCTGAAGCATCAATGATCGCAACCATCAATAACCCTAGTCATCAAAGACCTCAACCTCCAAGGGTCCCCTACCCCAACCCCCAAGGCCCCCCATCCCCGCCCTCCAACTTTATGGGCCCATTCTTCCTTTTTTAATGTTTTTTTTAGTTACTTTTTGAACTTTTTTTATTATTTTTTTTAACATGGTATTTTTTCAACTTTTTTTTACATGTCTTCGAATGACAGGAAACATATTTAAAGCATATGAAATTCACATTCAATATTTTCCAAACTCAAAATGAGAGTGATATAGATATGTTAATCATGACCTTTATTATTAGAAAAATAATTTTTGCAGTAGCACTTTTTTTTTGGACTGAATTTTTTTTTAAACTTTAAAATTATTCAACATTTTTTTACGGATCTTAAAATGACATAAAATATGCTTACGGCTCTACCAATCGTACTCTATGCTTGCTCATAAACACGATGCGGCTTTCCCACTGATACTCTATGGCCGGTTATCGACACTACCTACTTTATTGCATGCATTATATTAGTATTTTATACGCAGTGGAACGATAAAGACATAATTCATATCTTTAAAAAAGTGAAGATGAAGCAGTTTAAGAAAGTGTGTCCACATGTTAATGTTATTGTAGCATTAAATGCTGACATGGTATTTTTTTTAGTAAAGTGCAAATTATGTTCTGGCCTTGGGAAGGCATCGGGGTTTGAGCCCCACTTATGTTAATTTCTGCTGCTTTTGAGTTTGACTCGGGTATCTATTGTAATTTCTGTTCATTTTGGGATTTATTTATTTATCGATGCTGATTTGTGGTAGTTTCACACTTGGTCGATTATTTGATTTTATTTTTGTTCATTTCTTTGTTTAATGGAGTTCTTTACTTTTCTTTGAAAAACTTATTTTGTGGAAACAGTTTTTTAAATTATTTTCTGTTCGTTTTATATTGACATTATCTTTTCGGGGAAAATGAATATAATACTTTAAATCTTTTCGTTTTTTTAAGACTTTATAGTTTGGTCTGCTATTTGTATGATGGAGAAAAATTTTCAGCAATTTTTAACAACATACACCCTTTTAAAAATCTGGACACAAATAGTAGTGTTTAATTTAGTTTCATACCTGCTCTAGATGACCTGAAATTGAAAACTTGATACCATTCGCAATCAAATCTGCTTACTTTCTTTGATAACTTGGATACGCTTACGCTATTTTGATTTAGTTAAATTTTAAGAGCAGAAGTAGTCCCAAAAATTTGAATCTAATATTCTCAGTCGTTCTTGGGATACTGCTGAGATGCGTTATTGGGAATTAGCCTTAACGCAGTGCATTTTGATTTGATATTAAGGCAACATTTAGTTTTTAAACATAATGATAAACTGGGAGAACAGGCGTGATAGGGGGATTAGTTGCCCTTTGATGACTTTCGAGAATTAAAAAGGGCATCAGCCCTTTCTATCTTCAGTCGAATGAGCTCTTTTCGAAGTTCCCACGACAAATCCTTCGATACGAAGTACCCTGGTCTAAATAACAAAAAAAAAACAAAATAATAACACATTATACCCACATCGATCTTTACTACCGTATAAAAATGTCAAGCCTTCCAATCACTTTCGACTATTAAAAAGGGCACCAGACCGCTTGGTTTCCAATTGAATGAGCCCTTTTTGAGTTTCTACGACAAAGCTTTCTGAAAAAACTCTATATGCCCCCAGGGCATAAATTACAACCCATACCCTAAGCGCTGTTAGGGAGGTTGTTATCCTCTAAGACCTAATTTCCAGATCTTTCAAGTACGTTAAAAAAATTGCTATCTCAAAATTCTGATTGGATGTGTTTAGGAATAGTGGCCGTGAGAGGGGCGTAAGTCGCTCTCAACTATTAAAAAAGGCACTAGCCCTTTAAATTTCCAATCATATGAGCCCTTTTGAAGTTTCTACGACAATGCTTTCAGTAAAAACCTTATATGTCCCCAGGTCATCACTTAAAACCCTTTCCCTGAGGGCTGGGGGTTTTCATTGTCAAAGACCTAATTTCCAGATTTTTCTACTACGTTGAACAAAATGGCTATCTGAAAATTATGATCGGATGTGTTTTGGGGAATGGTGGGCGTTAGAGGGGGGTTAGTTACCCTCCAATCACTTTCGACTATTAAAAAGGGCATTAGCCCTCTTAATTTCCAATTGAATGAGCCCCTTTTGAAGTTTTTATAACTCTATCTATAAAAACCTTATATGCCTCCAGGGTATTACTTACAACCTTTGCTCGGGGGGCTCTGGGGGGTTTGTCATCCTTAAATACATAATTCCCAGAACTTTCAACTACGTTGAATAAAATGACTATCTATAAATTGTGATTGAATGTTCTTGGGGAAATGGTGGGCGTGAGAGGGGGGTTAATTACTTTCCACTCACTGTCGACTATTAGAAAGAGCAATTTCAATTTCCAATTAATGAGCCCTTTTTGAAATTTCTACAACAACTTTCTACAAAAACTTTAAATGCCTCCAGGGCATAACTTACAACCCTTGCACTGAGGGTTCTGAGGGGGTTATCATCCTAAAAGCCCTAATTTTCAGAACTTTCAACTACGTTGAACAAAACGGATATCTCAAAATTTTTGATTGGATGTGTTTGGAAAAATGGTGGGCGTGAGAGGGGGGTTAGTTGCCCTTCAATCACTTTCGACTATAAAAATGGCACTAGCCCTTTCAATTTCCAATAGAATGAGCCCTTTTGAAGTTTCTACAACATCGCTTTCTATAAAAAAACCTTATTTGCCCCCAGGGCATAACTTAAAACCCTGGCCCTGACAGCTGTGGGGGGGGGAGGGGTTGTCATCCTTAAAGACCTAATTTCCAAAACTTTTAACTACATTGAATTAAATCGCTATCTCAAAATTTTGATTGGATGTGGTTTGGGAAAAGTTGGGCGTGAGAGGGGGGTTAGTTGCTCTCAAATCACTTTCGACTTTCAAAAAGGGCACTAGCCCTTTGAATATCCAATTGAATGAATCTTTTTTCAAGTTTCTAAAACACAGATTTCAATAAAAACCTTATATGCCCATAGGGCATAACTTATAACCCTTATCCTGAAGACTGTGGGTGAAGTTTCCTGCTCAAAGGTATAATTTCATGAACTTGAAACTACGTGGAACAAAATGGCTATCTCAAAATTTTGATTGGATTTGTTTGGGGAAAATGTCGGCATGAAAGGGGTGTTAGTTGCCCTCCAATCCCTTTTGACATATAAAAAGGGCACTAGCCCTTTTAATTTCCAATTGTATGAGCCTTTTTTGAAGTTTCTTCGACAATACTTTCTAAAGAAACCTTATATGCCCCCCAGGGCGTAACTAACAACCCTTCCCCTGACGGCTCTGGGGGAGTTTTCTCCTCGAAAACACAATTTCTATATTGAAATCAACTACGCTGAACAAAATGGCTCTCTCAAAATTTTGATTGGATATGTTTCGTTAAATGGTGAGCAGGGAAGGGGTTTTAGTTGCCTTCTAATCACTTCCAACTATTAAAAAGGTCACAAGCCACTCCAATTTCCAATTGAATGAGCCCTTTTCGAAGCTTCTACGGACACTTCTTCGATACGAAGTGTCCTGGTCTGAAGGAAAATTATAATAAATAATACATTGTGCCAACATCGTTTGTATATGCCCCCATGGCATACCTTAAAACCCTTACCCTGAGAGTTGTTGGGGAGTTTCCTCCTCAAAAACATATTTTCAATCTGGAAATCAAATACGCTGAATAAAATGGCTCTCCCAAAATGTTTATTGGATGTGTTTGGGGAAATCGTGGACCTGGAAGTGGAGTTAGTTGCCTTCCAATCACTTTCGACTGCTAAAAGGGGCACAAGCCACTCCAATTTCCATTCAAATTAGCGCTTTCCGAAGTTTCTACGACAACACCTTCGATACGAAGTGCTCTGGTCTAAAACCAAGAAAAAAATAATAAATTGTGCCAACATCGTTCTTTACTTAGACAGTGCTAGTGCGCTGCCTTTGAAACTTTATATGCCCCCAGGGCATAACTTACAACCCTTGCCCTGAGGGCTGTGGGGAAGTGTCCTCCTCTAAAACATAATCTATATAGAACAAAATGGCTATCTCAGAATTTTGATTGGATGTGTTTTTGGAAATGGTGGGCTTGTAAGGGGTGTTAGCTGCTTTGCAATGACTTTTAACTATTAAAAGGGGCACAAGCTACTTCAATTTCCGATAGAATGAGCACCTTTCGAATTTTCTACGCCAACTTCTTTGATACAAAGTGCACTGGTCTAAAAGAAATAAATAATAAATAATACATTGTGCCAACACTGTTCTTACACACTCGCAGGGCATAACTTAAAACCCTTGCCCTGAGGGTTGTGGGGGAGTGTCCTCCTCAAAAACATAATTTCTATCTGGAAACCAACTACGCTTAACAAAATGGCTATTTTAAAATTTTGATTGAATTTCTTTGGGTAAATGGTGGGCGTGGAAGGGGTGTTAGTTGCCTTCCAATCACTTTCGATTATTAAAAAGGGCACAAGCCACTCCAATTCCCAATCGAATGAGCCCTTTTCGAAGTTCCTACGACATCTTCTTCGGTACGAAGTGCCCTGGTCTAGAAAAAAAAACAAAAAACAATACATTGTGCCCACATCGTTCTTTACTTAGGCAGCGCTATTGCACTGCCTATGATAAACCAAAGATATTGTGTGTCTTCGGCTTGTGGTTGTTATTAAATAAAAAAAAAAATTCAAAGTGAAAGTAAGGAATAACATTAAAACTTAAAACGAACATAAATTGTTACGTATATCTTTAAAAAAAAATTTCTTTCATTCATTCCAGTGATTAGAGAATTGGTAAACTTGTGATTTTCATTTTCATAAAAATATTTTCGACCTCTTTTGCCGTTTTGTTACTATGCCTTACAAAATTAGTTCCGCAAATATCGCTAATTTAAGTTACGTGGGAAAATCTTGCCATGGAGATAATTTCTCTTGGTGGAAAGGAATTTTCCATGGAGGGGAACTGGATTTATGTACATTATTTAAAAAACGATCAGTAATTAAATAAAAAAAAAGAAATTCAACTGAAAGTAAGAAGCAACCTGAAAACTTAAAACCAACAGAAAATATTACGTATTTGAGATGGGATGCCGGTACTTGTGCGTCATATCCTACACATGAAAGAAGTCATGTTTGGTTAAAGCTAATAAAATAAAATAGGATGAAAATATAGTAGTTTAGACAGAAATTTGGGCTATATATTTGCACTTTAGCGGGGGTGGGGTTGGGGGTAAAGCATAGAATATATTAAATACGTAACCTAACCTGACCTAGGTACCTTTTCCTCCCTAAACCCCGAAAAACAATACTTTAAATATTATAAACGCAATAAGAAATCATGCTTTGCGATCCATTTATCCATTGCAAATAACCATTTTTCTGGTTTCCTTTAGTATTTCCTCGTACAGTCTATAGCCCTGTGTAGGATATAATGCACAAGTACCGGGTTGCCTCTTCTAAATAGCTCGCTCTTGCGCTGAAGTTTCTTTTTTAACTTTTAAAAGAGGTTATTATTCTAATTAAACAGCATTTGTGATTCAGGAGTCATTCTTAAACAACTGGAACAAAGATGAAACTAAGATTATTATAAGGTTATTATTAGTTTAAAAAAGTGAAGTTAATATACAAATTTGGTTTTAATTATTAATGTACGGCGAGCCAAAATCAAAACCTGCATTAATTCAAAAACGTTCAGAAATTAAATTAAAAAAACAAGTTTTTTTTAACTGAAAATAAGGAGCGACATTAAAACTAAAAACGAACAGAAATTATTCCGCATATGAAAGGGACTGTCGCCTCCTCAACGCCCCGTTGTTTACGCAAAAGTTTTTTTTTTGTTTTATGAAGCAGAGTTGTGAAATCGAGTCAAACTTCAGCGTAAAGAGCGGGGTGTCGAGGAGGGGAAAACCCCTTTCATATACGGAATAGTTTCTGATCGTTTTAAGTTTTAATGTCGCTCCTCAATTTCAGTTAAAAAAAAACTTGATCTTTTTAATTTTATTTTCAGTCAAAGACACTGTACTCTCTGTCAAATGAGATGGAATACTCGGAGAAGGTAAAGTACCAGTATTGTGGAAAGCACAGACAAGAGAAAAATCTAAGGATATGGAAGACCTCATACCCTTCAAATATCCCATAATAATTAACTCACTCAACTTCTTAAGAATTGTATCCAGTATATGATAAGCACGCGTAGAAACAGGTAAACAGAGCCACCAGGAGATCGTATGATATTACCAACAATTAAATCCTTGCCTCCAAATTTATTATCGATAAACAGTGGTTCACAGACACCTTCTATATTTATGGATAAATCCTTTCTAATAAAATATGGGAGATTATTTGATATATACAAGGCAAGACCACCCTTGGCTATCCTTTGTCAATTAAGTCGTTCCGTCTTGTATCCTTGGATATCCAAAAGCATGTAATTTTTAGAACCTAAGCCAGTCTCACAAAAACCAAAAACTTCAGGCCGCCCTTCAGAAACAATTTGTTTTAGATGGGCAATTGAGGAATAGTTAGAGTGAATCTTCAGCAGGAACACCGAAAAATAACCATCTTTTCTGGGCACCTCTCTTAGATTGGAAACATTTTTACTTGTTACTGGGGGGGGGGTTCAAAGAAATAAAACCACTATTAACATAGCCATATGAACCGTAAACGATACTTACTACATCTACCGGGTTATTTTCCAATTCAAAAAGTAATCCTTCAAAGGATAAACCATCCCTAGATACATAAAAAACTGGGAATGTATCTATTTCACCGGTAAAAGATATGTACAATTGATATTATTAAACATTTTGTTAGTGTTAATTTATGATAAATATATTAGCTTCCTTAGATCATTGATCAAACATATGGTAGAAACGAACTGTAAACAAGGTGTAACTAGGCTCGATAGTGACCGAAAGTATAATAAAACAGAATTTTGATATCAATAGCTACATCAAAAGCATTGGCTATTTATTCTAATACGAACTATACAAGATTCATTAAATTTAGTGTTAACCATCAAAAGCTATGAGTCTAAGAAATTTGCCTGTTTTTCTAAGAAGAGGGAAATACCCTAGAAAAGTCAATGAGTCATAATGAAAATCGTACCGTCAGATTCCTATCAGAGGACCCTGCTGTAGAGGCTTCAAGCTCCCATCTGCAAAAAAGTGGAATTTTGTATTTTTTCGCATTAAAAAAAAGATCATGGTTGTTTGCTTATTTGAGTTTTTTCCCAGGGGCGATTTTATCAAACTAATAGTCCCAAAATATTGGGAGAGGGCTCATTTGAATAGAAATTAAAAGCTCCAGTGTCCTTTCTATGTAACTAAAAAGATTAAAGAGTAACTAGCCCCCCTGTCATGCCCCTTTTTCCCAAAAGACATGCGATACAAATTTGGAGACAGCCAATTTATTCAGCATAGTCTGATCCAGTAGCTTTGCCCTTAGGGATACCCCCTCCCTCCCCCCACCCCACACACACACAAAAATGCCCTGGGGAAAGGGCTGTAAATTGATAAATTTGTTCATTGTTTACGTATAGTATTTGTTATTGAGAAACATACAGACATTTTTAGGGAAGGGGAGGAGTTTATTCTGGGGAGGATTTCTGGGGAGGAGTTTATGCTGGGAGCAAAATTTTACACGTGGAGATGATCCGGGGGAAATGTCGGGGGGGGGGAGTTTTTAGCGGGGTTAGAATTGTCTGGAGGAGTTTTTTTTTGTGGGGAAATATATTCCGCGGGAGCTACTTTTCGGGGGGATTTCCTGGAAAAGGCTTCCACGGAGGGGAATTTTCAGCATGATGAGAATTTTTCTGGAGGAATCGTCCGCAAGGAATTTTCGGAGGGAATTTTCAGCGATGATGGAATTGTCTAGTTGAATTTTCTAAGAAAGGGTATTTTACGTGAGAGAAACTTTGAATGGATATATTTTTTGTAGGGGGGGAAGGGAATTCTCCACGGAGAGGGAGCTGGAGTCCCAGGTAATATTTGAAAAATAATTATAAATTAAGTAAAGTGACTAAAAGTAAAGTGCAACATTAAAACTTAAAACGAAGAGAAATTATTTCATATACGACGGAGCCTCCCCTTCCTCAATACCTCACTCTTTATGCTAAAGTTAGACTTTTTCTCCCAATTATTCTGAAACACAAGGACCTCTTAATTAGAATAAGAAGCAAAAGTAGTATGAGTGAGGTGTTGAGGAGGGTGCAACCTCTTTCTTATACGCAATAGTTTCTATTTGTTTTAAGTTTTAATGTTGTTCCTTACTTTCAGTTTAAAATAAAAGTTTTTTTTTTTAATTAATCCTACTACAAAGTTCCCGAATTGAACAAGTACAAAACTTAACCTTCAGTGCATTAATACACCCATAAAACCAATTATAGGCAGCACAATAGCACTGCCTAAGTAAAAACGATGTTGGCACAATGTTTTTTTTTTTTTTATATACCTGGGCACTTCGTAGCGAGGGAGTTGTTGTAGAAACTTCGAAAAGGGCTCGTTCGATTGGAAATTGGGGTGGCTAGTGCTGGATTTAATAGTCGAAAGTGATTGGAGGGTAACTAGCCCCCCCCCCTCACCCATCATTCCCTAAAACACATCCAATGAAAATTTTTTAGATATCCATTTTGTTCAGCGTAGTTGATTTCCAGATAGAAAATATATTTTTGAGGAGGACACTCCCCCATAACCCTCGGGGCAAGGATTTTAAGTTATGCCAGGAGGGTATATAAGAACGATGTTGGCACAATGTATTATTTTTTTTCTTTAGATCAGGGCACTTCGTATCGAAGGAGTTGTCGCAGAAACTTCAAAAAGGGCTCATTCAATTAGAAATTG
The DNA here is from genome assembly GCF_049724085.1 of Artemia sp. Qi Xiang Cuo. Classification (NCBI taxonomy): domain Eukaryota; kingdom Metazoa; phylum Arthropoda; class Branchiopoda; order Anostraca; family Artemiidae; genus Artemia; species Artemia sp. Qi Xiang Cuo. The sequence goes on along the minus strand of NC_142800.1, from coordinate 6,641,128 downwards.
AAGTGGCTTGTGCCCTTTTTAATAGTCAAAAGGGATTGGAAGGCAACTAACACCCCGTTCCACGCCCACCATTTCCCGAAACACATCCAATCAAAATTTTGAGATAGCCATTTTGTTCAGCGTAGTTGATTTCCAGATAGAAAATATATTTTTGAGGAAGACACTCCCTCACAGCCTTCAAGGCAAGGGTTATAAGTTATGCCCTGGGGGCATATAAGGTTTTTATAATTTTTTTTTTTTCAAATTAATTTATTTAACATAAAAAATACAAACAAATTTCAAATTCAAAGGGCTATTCCCCTTTCTAATAGTCGAAAGTGATTTGAGGGCAACTAACCCCCCTCTCACACCCACCTTTTCACCAGACACATCCAATAAAAATTTTGAGATAGCCATTTTATTCAACGTAGTCTTAAGTTCTGAAAATTAGGTCTTTGAGGATGATAACTCCCCAACAGCCCTCAGGGCAAGGGTTGTAAGTTGTTTCTTAGGGGCATATAAGGTTTCTTTAAAAGATGTTGTCGTAGAAACTTCAAAAAAGGCTCAGTCGATTGAAAATTCAAAGGGCTAGTACCCTTTTTAATAGTCGAAAGCAATTGGACGGCAACTAAAACCTCTTCCACGCCCACTATTTCCCCAAACACATCCAATCAAATTTTGAGATAGCCATTTTGTTCCACGCAGTTTAAACTTTATGAAATTATACATTTGAGCAGGACACACCCCCACAGTCTTCAGGGCAAGGGTTATAAGGTATACCCTGCGGTATATAAGTTTTTATTGAAATCTTTGTCGCAGAAACTTCAAAAAGGGCTCATTCGATTGGAAATTCAAAGGTATAGTGGCCTTTTTAATAGTCGAAAGTGATTTGAGGGCAACTAACCCCACTCTCACGCCCACATTTTCCCCAAACACATCCAATCAAAATTTTTAGATACCCATTTTGTTCAGCGTAGTTTATTTCCAGATAGAAATTATGTTTTTGAGGAGGGAACTCCCCCACAGTCCTCAGGGTAAGGGTTGTAAGTTATGCCCTGGGGCCATATAACGTTTTTATAGAACACGTTGTCGTAGAAACTTCAAAAAGGGCTCACTCGATTGGAAATTGAAATTACTAGTACCCTTTTTAATAGTCTAAAGTAATTGGAAGGCAACTAACACCCCTTCCACGCCAAGCATTTCCCCAAACACATCTAATCAAAAGATAGCCATTTTGTTCCACGGAGTTTAAAGTTCAGGAAATTATACCTTTGAGCAGGACCCTCCCCCCACAGTCTTCAGGGCAAGGGTTAAAAGTTATGCCCTGGGGGCATATAAGGGTTTTATTCAAATCTTTGTCGTAGCTACTTGAAAAAGGGCTCATTCCATTGGAAATTCAAAGGGCTAGTGCTCTTTTTAATAGTCGAAAGTGATTGGAAGGCAACTAACACCCCTTCCAAGCCCACCATTTCCCCAAACACATCCAATCAAAATTTTTAGATAGCCATTTTTTTCCACGCAGTTTAAAGTTCAGGAAATTATACCTTTGAGCAAGACCCTCCCCCAAAAGTCTTCAGGGCAAGGGTTAAAAGTTATGTCCTGGGGGCATATAAGGGTTTTATTCAAATTTTTGTCATAGCTAATTTAAAAAGGGCTCATTCCATTGGAAATTCAAAGGGCTAGTGCCCTTTTTAATAGTCGAAAGTGATTTGAGGGCAACTAACCACACTCTCACGTCCATATTTTCCCCAGACACATCCAATCAAAATTTTTAGATAGCCATTTTGTTTCACACAGTTTAAAGTTCAGGAACTTATACCTTTGAGCTGGACTTTCCCCTCAAAGTCTTCAGGGCAAGGGTTATAAGTTATGCCCTGGGGGCATGTAAGTTTTTATTGAAATTTTTGTCGTAAAAACTTGAAAAAGGAATCTTTCGATTGGAAATTCAAAGGGCTAGTGCCCTTTTTATTAGTCGAAACTGATTTGGGGGCAACTAGCCCACTCTCTCACCCACCTTTCCCCCAAACACATCCAATCAAAATTTTTAGATAGCCGTTTTGCCCAGTGTTGTGGATTTCCAGATATAAATTATGTTTTTGAAGAGGACACTCCCCCACAGCCTTCAGTACAAGGGTTGTAAGTTATGCCCTGGGGGTATATAAGGTTTTTATAGAAGGCGTTGTCGTAGAAAGTTCAAAAAAGGCTCATTCGATTGGAAATTCAAAGGGCTATTGCCCGTTTTAATATTTGAAAGGGATTGGAGGGCATCTAACCCCCTCTCACACCCACCTTATACCCAAACAAATCCAATCAAATTTTGAGATAGCCATTTTATTCAACGTAGTCTTAAGTTCTGGAAATTAGGCCTTTAAGGATGATAACTCCCAAACAGCCCTCAGGACAAAGGTTGTAAGTTATGCCCTGGGGGCATATAAGGTTTCTATAAATGGAGTTGTCGTAGAAACTTCAAAAAAGGTTCATTGTATTGGAAATTCAAAGGTCTAGTACCCTTTTTAATAGTCGAAAGTATTTGGACGGCAACTAACACCTCTTCCACGCCCACCATTTCCCCAAACACATCCAATCAAAATTTTTAGATAGTCATTTCGTTCCACGCAGTTTAAAGTTCAGGAAATTATAGATTTGAGCAGGACCCCCCCCCCCCTTTAGTTTCAGGGCAAGGGTTATAAGTTATGCCCTGGGGTATATAAGTTTTCTTTGAAATTTTTGTCACAGAAACTTTAAAAAGGGCTCATTCGATTGGAAATTCAAAGGTTTAGTGCCCTTTTTAATAGTCGAAAGTTATTTGAGGAAAACTAGCCCCCCTCTTACGCCCACCTTTTCCCCAAACACATCCAATCAAAATTTTTAGATAGCCATTTTGTTCAGAGTAGTTGATTTCCATATAGAAATTATGTTTTTGAGAGGGAACTCCCCCACAGTCCTCATTTTAAGGGTTGTAAGTTATGCCCTGGGGCCATATAACGTTTTTATAGAGCACGTTTTCGTAGAAATTTTCAAAAAGGGGTCACTCGATTGTACCTTCAAATGACTAGTACCCTTTTTAATAGTCGAAAGCAATTGGAAGGCAACTAACACCCCTTCATCGCCCACCATTTCTCCAAACACATCCAATCAAAATTTTAAGATTGTTATTTTGTTCCACGCAGTTTAAAGTTTAAGAAATTATACCTTTGAGCAGGACACTCCCCCCACATTCTTCAGGGCAAGGGTTAAAAGTTATGCCCTTTGGCCATATAAGGGTTTTATTGAAATTTTTGTCCTAGATACTTGAAAAAAGGGCTCATTCCATTGGAAATTCAAAGGACTATTGCCCTTTTTAATAGTCAAAAGTGATTTGAGGGCAACTAACCACCCTCTCACGCCCACCTTTTCCACAAACACATCCAATCAAAATTTTTAGATAGCCATTTTGTTTCACGCAATTTAAAGTTCAGGAACTTATACCTTTGAGCAGGACACTCCCCTCACAGTCTTCAGGGCAAGGGTTATTAGTTATACCCCGGGGGCATATAAGTTTTTATTGAAATGTTTGTCGTAGAAACTTGAAAAAGGAATCTTTCGATTGGAAATTCAAAGGGCTAGTATCCTTTTTAATAGTCAAAAGTGATTTGAGGGCAACTAACCCCCCTCTCACGTCCACCTTTTTCCTAAACACATCCAGTCAAAAATTTTATATACCCATTTTATTCAACATAGTTGAAAGTTTTTGAAATTAGGTCTTTAAGGATGACAACCCCTCCCCCCCCAACCCTCAGGGCAAGGGTTATAAGTTATGCCCTGGGGGCATTTAAGGTTTTTATAGAAAGAGATGTTGTAAAAACATCAAAAAGCGCTCATTCAATTGGAAATTCATGGGGCTAGTGCCTTTTTAATAGTAGAAAGTGATTGAAGAGCAACAAACCCCCCTTTCACGCCCACCATTTCCACAAATATATCCAATCGAAATTTTCAGATATCCATTTTGTTCAACATAGTCGAAAGTTCTGGAAAGTATGTCTTTTAGGATGATAGCCCCCTCAGAACCCTCAGTGCATGGGTTGTGAGTTATGCCCTGGGGGCATATAAGGCTTATATAGAAAGTTGTTGTAGAAATTTCAAAAAGGGCTCATTTGTTTGGATATTGAAATTGCCCTTTTTAATAGTCGAAAGTGAGTGGAGAGTAATTAAACCCCCTCCCATGCCCACCATTTCCCCAAACATATTCAGTCAAAGTTTAGAGATGGCCGTTTTGTTCAACGTAGTTGAAAGTTCTGGATATTATGTATTTAAGGATGGCAAACCCCCTGGAGCCCCCAGGGCAAAGGTTGTAAGTTATGCCCTAGGGGCATATAAGATTTTTATAGTTAGAATTGTCGTAAAAACTTCAAAAGGAGCTCATTCAATTGGGAATTGACAGGGCTAGTGCTCTTTTTAATTCTTGAAAGTGATTGGAGAGTAACTAACCACCCTGAAAATTTTCAGATACCCATTGAGTTCAACGCAGTATAAAGTTCTGGAACTTAGGTCTTTGAGGATGACACCTCCCCCAGCCCTCAGGGCAAGGGTTGTAAGTTATGCCCTTGGGGAAATGTAAGGTCTTTATTCAAAGCGTTGTCGTAGAAACTTCAAAAGGGCTCATTTAATTGGAAATTGAAAGGGCTAGTACCTTTTTTAATAGTTGAAAGTGATGAGAGAGCGACTAACGCCCCTCTCACGCCCACCATTTTCCCAATACATCCAATCAAAATTTTGAGGTAGCCATTTTGTTTAACATAGTTGAACGTTCTGGAAATTATGTCTTAGAGGATGACAACCAACGTCAGAGCCCTTAGAGTAAGGGTTATAATTTATACCCTTGGGGCTTTTAAGGTGTTTATAGAAATTATTTTCGTAGCAACTCAAAATTATTATTTTGAGTTGAAATTATTATTACTCAGAAATTATTTTCGTAGCAATTATTTCGTAGCAAGAGCTCATTTGATTGGAAATCGAAATGCCTAGTGCCCTTTTTATTGTCGAAAGTGATTGGAAGGCTTGAAATTTTTATAGTAAAGATCGGTGTGGGTATAATTTATGATTTTCGTTTTGTTGTTGTTGTTGTTGTTTAGACCAGGGAACTACGTATCGAAGGAGTTGTCAAAGGAACTTCAAAAAAGTCTCATTTGATTGAAAATAGAAAGGGTTGATACCCTTTTTAATAGTCGAAAGTGATTGGAGGGCAACTAATCCCCCCCCCCGCCCACCCTACCCTTTGCCTTTAGGTTTACAAACTAAATGTTGCCTTAAGATTAAATCAAAATGCATTGTGTTAATGCTAATTCCCAATAAGGTATTCAGCAGTATCCCAAGAACGACTGAGGGTATTATGTTCAAACTTTCGGGGCTACTTCTGCTCTTAAAATTTAACCAAGTCAAAATATCTTTAGTGTATCCAACCTATCAAAGAAAGTAAGCAGATTTTTTGGCGAATGGTATCAAGTTTTTCATTTCATGTCAACTAGAGAAGGTATGAAACGAAATTAAACACTACTATTTGTTTTCAGATTTTTAAATGGGTGTATGTTGTTAAAAATTGCTAAAAAATTTCTCTAGCATACAAATAGCTGACCAAACGATAAAGTCTTAAAAAAAAACGAAAAGATTTAAAGTATTATTTTCTTCTAACCTGAAAAGACTATGTCAATATAAAACGAACAGATATTAATTAAGAAAAACTTTTTCCACAAAATAAGTTTTTCAAAGAAAAGTAAAGAACTCTATTAAACAAAAAATGAGAAAAAATAAAATCAAATAATCTACGAAGCGTGAAACTACTGCAAATCAGCAATGATAAATAAATGAAACCAAAAACGAACAGAAGTTACAATAAATAACCGAGTCAAACTCAAAACGAGCAAAAATTAACATAAGTTGGGCTCAAAACTCCTATGCCTTCCCAAGGCCAGAACATAATTTGCACTTTACTAAAAAAATACAAATGAATATGCATTGTCAGTTTAATATACATATACTGACATTTAGTAATCAAAATGTTAATATTATTTGATTTATTAAAGTTATAAAAGTAAGAACATTTATATTTTTTTCAATAAAGTGCAGATTATGTTCTGGCAGCTTGTTTTTATGTTCTTCTCATTTTTTGTTTAATGGAGTTCTTTAGTTTTATTTCAAAAACTTATTTTGTGGAAAAAGTTTTTTTTTAATTAATACCAATTAAAATCATCCAAAATTTACGCAATAGCATGTGAAAAAAAGCTAGTAACAAAAGAGAACACTTTTTTTGAATCTATAAAGCTAATCGAAATTAATTGGGACGCACTTAAATTCTTAGACACATGCCCACAAAATAAACAAGCAAAATGTACGGAACACGTCAATGACGACGTGCTAAACATAAATAAAATAATCACTCAGAAAGAAAAACTAATTTTGAAGGCATAATCGAGTAGAGTACGAATTGAAAACAGAAATGTTTTTGCCACCAAATGTTCATATGAATTCACTTAACAACATATCCAAAATCAGACGAGATCGCCCTTGCAGGAATGCCCGTTTTTTCGCGGATTAATTTTTAAAAAATTTCCACAAAATAAGTTTTTCAAAGAAAAGTAAAGAACTCCAATAAACAAAAAGAAATGAGCAAAAATAAAATCAAATAATCTACCAAGGGTGAAACTACCACAAATCAGCATCGATAAATAAATGAAACCCAAAACGAACAGAAATTACAATAAATAACCGAGTCAAACTCAAAACGAGCAGAAATTAACATAAGTTGAGCTCAAAACCCCTATGCTTTTCCGAAGGCCAGAACATAATTTACACTTTACTGAAAAAATATAAATGTTTTTACTTTTTTTTATAACTTTAATAAATCAAATAATATTAACATTTTGATTACTAAATATCAGTACATGTATATTAAACTGACAATGCACATTCATTTGTATTTTTTCAGTTAAGTACAAATTGTGTTCTGGTCTTGGGAAGGCATAGGGGTTTTGAGCCCAACTTATGTTAATTTCTGCTCGTTGATTATTTGGTAGATTTTTGTTTAATGGAGTTCTTTACTTTTCTTTGAAAAACTTATTTTGTGGAAACAGTTTTTTTAATTTATGTATTTTCGTTTTATATTGATATAGTCTTTTCAGAGAAAGAGAAAATAATACTTTAAATCTTTTCGTTTTTTTTAAGAATTTATAGTTTGCCCTACTATTTGTATGCTGGAGAAAAATTTTCAGCAATTTTTAACAACATACACCCTCTTAAAAATCTGGACACAAATATTAGTGTTTAATTTAGTTTCATACCTCCTCTAGTTGACCTGAAATGGAAGACTTGATACCATTCGCAAAAAAATGTGTTTACTTTCTTTGATAGCTTTGTTCTGAGGGCTAAAAAGAGGTTGTTATCTTCACAGACCTAATTTCAGAAACTTTCTACTACGTTGAACAAAATGGCTATCTGAAAATTTTGATTGGATGTGTTTGGGGGAATGGTGGGCGTGATAGGGGGTTTAGTTACCCTCTAATCACTTTCAACTATTAAAAAGGTCACTACCCCTCTCAATTTCTAATTGAATGAGCCCCTTTTGAAATTTTTACGAGAAAACTTTCATTTAAAACCTTATATGCCCCACGGGCATAACTTACAACCTTTGCCCTGAGGACTCTAGGGGGTTTGTCATCCTTAAATTTATAATTTCAAGAACTTTCAACTACGTTGAACAAAATGGCTATCTCTAAATTTTGATTGAATGTGTTTGGGGAAATGGTGGGCGTGAGAGGGGGGTCAATTACTCTCCACGCACTTTCGACTCTTCAAAAGGGCAATTTCAATTTCCAATCAAATGAGCCCCTTTTGAAATTTCTACAACAACTTTCTATATAAACCTTATATGCCCCCTGGAAATTACTTACAACCCTTGAACTGAGGGCTCTGATGGGGTTATCGTCCTCACAGACCTAATGTCCGAAACTTTTAAATAATTTTAAAAACATGGATATCTCAAAATTTATATTGGCTGCGTTTGTTAACATGGTGAGCGTGAGAGGGGGTTAGTTGCCCTTAAATCGCTTTTGGATATTAAAAGGACATTAGCCCGTTCAATTTTCAATTGCCATGAGCCATTTTTGATGTTTTACAACATCGCTTTCTATAAAAACCTTACATGCTCCCAGAGCATAAATTACAACCCTTACCCTAAGGGTTGCAGGGGGGGATGGGTTGTCATCCTTAAAGAAAAAATTTCCAAAACTTTTACCTACGTTGAATAAAATGACTACCTAAAAATTTCATTGGATGTGGGGAAAAGGTGGGCGAGAGAGGGGGGCTAGTTGCCCTCAAATCACTTTTGACTATCAAAAAGGGCGCTAGCCCTTTGAATTTCCAATCAAATGAGTCCTTTTTCAAGCTTCTACGACACAGATTTCAATAAAAACCTTATATGCCCCCAGGGTATAACTTGCCCCGAAGACTGTGAGGGGAATTTCCTGCTCAAAGGTATAATTTCCTGAAATTTAAACTGCGTGGAACAAAATTGGTATCTAAAAATTTTGATTGGATATGTTTGGGGAAAGGGTGGGCGTGGAAGGGGTGTTCGTTGCCTTCCAATCACTTTCGACTATTAAAATGGGCACTAGCCATTTCAATTTCCAATCGAATGAGCCCTTTTCAAAGTTTCTATGACGATGCGTTCTATAAGAACCTTATATGCCCCCAGGGCATAACTTACAACCCTTGCCCTGAGGGCTGTGGGGGAGTGTCCTCCTCAAAAACATAATTTCTATCTGGAAATCCACAACACTGAACCAAATGGCTATCTAAAAATTTTGATTGGATGTGTTTGGGGAAAAGGTGGGCAAGAGAGGGGGGCTAGTTGCCCTTAGATCACTTTCGACTATTAAAAAGGGCACTAGACCTTTGAATTTCCAATCGTTTGAGCCCTTTTTCAAATTTCTACGACAAAGATTTCAATAAAAACTTATAGGCCCCCAGGGCATAACTTATAACCCTTGCCCTGAAGACTGTGAGTGGAGTGTCCTGCTCAAAGGTATAATTTCCTGAACTTTAAACTTCGTGGAACAAAATGGCTATCTCAAAATTTGGATTTGATGTGTTTGGGGAAATGGTGGGCGTGGAAGGGGTGTTGGTTTCCATCCAACTACTTTCGACTATTAAAAAGGGCACTAGCCCTTTGAATTTCCAATCGAATGGGCCTATTTTGAAATTTCTACGACAACACCTTCTATAAAAACCTTAGATACCCCCAGGGTATAACTTACAACCCTTGCCCCGCGGGTTCTGGGGGAGTGTCCACCTCAAAAACATATTTTCTATCTGGAAATCAAGTACGCTGAACAAAATGGCTATCTCAAAATTTTGATTGGATATGTTTTGGGGAATGATGGGCGTGGGGGGGTTGGTGGCTAGTAGCCCTCAAATCACTTTCGACTATTAAAAAGGGCACTAGCCCTTTGAATTTCCAATCAAATGAGCCTTTTTTTAAGTTTCTACGACAAAGCCTTGTATAAAAACCTTATATGCCCCCAGGAGATAACTTAAAACCCTTGCCCCGAGGGTTTTAGGGGAGTGTCGTCCTCAGAAATATATTTTCTATATGGAAATCGACTACGCTGAACAAAATGCTTATCTCAAAATTTTGATTGGATGTGTTTGGGGGAATAATGGGCGTGGGGGGGGGCTAGTTTCCCTCCAATCATTGTCGACTATTAAAAAGGGCACTAGCCACTCCAATTTCCAATCGAATGATGCCTTTTCGAAGTTTCTTCGACAACTTCTTCGATACGGAGTGCCCGGGTATGGAGAAGAAAAAAGAAAATAAATAATACATTGTGCCCACATCGTTCTTTACTTAGGCCGCGCTATCGCGCTGCCTATGAAAAGGGGAAAAAAGGGAGGAATCCTGAATTTAATTTTCTGCAATAGCGTCATCATCTGTTACTTTGAATGTGGTGAGACCGAAAATGAAATCAGCATTGGAAAATGCTCATAGTCTCAACCTAACTTCAGCAGGGGGGGGGGGGTAATTTCTCTTACAACAATATTTTGTTTAGGAATATAAGATTTTCTTCAAATTCTCTTTAAGTTCTGTCTTGACTCTTCCACTCTAATTTTTACCTTTACCCTAATCCTTTAGCGTCAGGGGTTGCGGTGAGAACATCACGTGATTGTGATTTTTAACTTTGCTCCTGAATTTGACAAATTCGGTTATTATTGTAAAAAAAAGCATGGAAACTAAAACTTAAAGCAAAAATGTTGAGGCAGCTTGTTCTATAGCACTGGCCACAAGTAATAGTGCAAAAAAGGTCACTTTGAAAGTGTTTAGAAGGCTATCACAGTCACCTTTACAGCTTCAATGAATTAATTGGTTCGAGAAGGCTTTCAGGAGCAGGCAATATATCAGTCATAATGGGTGTATAACTGTTAAACAAAAGTTTCTAGCCTCTCAGTTACTAGATCTGTCGCTAACCTTTTCGCTACTTCAAAAGTTATTTTGATAGTCTGGAAAGACATGTGGATCCGTTAACTTTGTGAAGCTTTCACCTTTCTAGTGTTGATATTTTCCTGTTTTTCTTTGTTCTTCAGAAGTTTTTGAGCATTTTTCTTTGTAAAATTAAAACTAAGACATGGGACTAATTTTATTTACTTCGAATTTTTATACACACGAAGATGCTAACATCACTTTCTGTCAGTTTCTCTTCGTTCGCTATAGTAATGCCCTATTGTGACATCACCCACCCGGTGGCCTTAACAGTTGCAACCACACCTTGTGTTAAAAGCATAAAATGGTAATGTAACGCGAATTATCCCATAACTACCATAAACTGTTAGAGGAAGTTTTCCCTGGAAAATTTTCTTTTCATCCAAATTAAAAGTTTGAAATGAAAATTTTGCCCTTTGATATTCCTCTTTCCTGCTTACCCTTCACAGACGCCAAAATAACTTATACCATTCCAGCGTGGCTAAGAAATCCAGGCGGGAACTCATTTTCTCCTTCCTGCATATCTTTGCAGATGAATATAACACTTCTTCATTCTAGGATGAAAAATCAGCAAATTCAATTGAAGTAAGTGATTCTGGCGGGAATTCAATTCGTCCTTCCTGTTTATTCCTGTTATGATTCACAGAATCCATACTCAAAACTAAGGCTCTAAATTAATTTTTTCAAACTCGTTACCCATCTCGATCGGTTTTTCAGGCCTGAATAGACAATCACACGGTTTCAATTTTCCTGAGAGTTTTCATTCAAAATTATTTACGTATACATATATATATATATATATATATATATATATATATATATATATATATATATATATATATATATATATATATATATATATATATATATATATATATATATATATATATATATATATATATATATATATATATATATATATATATATATATATATATATATATATATATATATATATATATATATATATATATATATATATATATATATATATATATATATATATATATATATATATATTGCCTATTATTATTATTCGTTTATTGCCTGTAAAAAAAATACAATAGACGGAGTTACCACTAAAGTTAAACCAAAAGGGCACAAACACACATTGAAAATTCAAATACATGACAAAAAAAACTCTTAATTTCATACATTACATTAATACGAACAAGCTATTGCGAACGAATTAATGACCAAGTAACGCAAATTTCTTTGAAAATGGGATAGAGATTTATTAATACTAATATTTGGGTCAGTAAGATTATACAAATGGATAATTTTATTGTTTCTTGTCCAAGGAGGCAAATGTAAAAGATACTTAGCAAATCTGAAGAAAATTGATCGTAGGTGCTTTTTATCTGTAACTGTAAAAATTTCCAGATTGGAGCAATGTAAAACATATATGAAAGGGCTGTGGCCTTGTAGTTGGATCGTAGAAGGTAACGATTGAAGCGTAGTTCTGCTTTTTACGATTCCAGCGTAAAAAATACTAACTTTACGCTCAACGTCAGATATCAGCAAACGACGCGCGTGGCCGATAGATGCGCCAATTGGAAGGCCCAGGTATGTAATATCGTCTGTGGGTTTGATAAGAGAACCATCCAGATTTAGGAGAGAAGTAGAGGGGTTTCACCCATTGAAAAAGACAACTTCGGTTTTCTCAGGATTAAAAAACAGTCTGACTTTTGAATATTCATCTTTGAGGATTTTGAAATTTTTTTCAATGCGCTGGGTCATAAGGCTGAGATTCAAAATGTCATCAGCATAACAAATAAGAGACATATCGATTCTCCCAAGAATACAAGAAGGAGGACATTTTGCCTAAGCGTCCAGGACACGATTATTATTAACCAGAGTTGGGGGAGTGATAGCTCCCTGTCTAAGGGGAAGGGCATTCCCTGCATGAAAACAGCCAAGATTAGCCTGAAAACCCAAATGATATTGGGGAGCGTAACATTTCAGTCTTAGCTCATCAACAAACAGGAGCTCTAAAAGTTTACAGAGCGCAGTAGAGACGGTGATGGGACGGAAGAAGGAACATAGCGACACAAATTTTCCTTCTTTGAGAATCGGAGTCAGATCACCGATGCAGAACGAGGAAGGAACAAATATTATTTGTATGAGGAGGCTGAGATGAGGCAGCAGTATATAGCTTCCGTTAATGATGCGTAAAGTCCTCACCTTTTCTATCCCACAAGATGTTTTCTTTTTGAGTCGAGGTATGGTTTTTATGACAGCGTCAAAAGTAACAACAAAATCAAGGTCAGAAGATTCATCAATGAAGTTGTAAAGTACATCACAAAATTGTGACTCTAAAACGGGATAGGGCTCAGAAAATTCATTTGAAAAATGGGATACCCATTCAGACAAAGGAATATCATTCGGGTCTGGCAAATTGGAGGAGACAGTCCGAGCTTCCACAGTAGATCAGGCGAATTCTTGGAATAAAGTGTTTGCATTTTCGATCAATAAAGGTCAAGTTTCTTCGGAAAACATTTTTGATGCTTTTATTAATTCATTGTCTATTCCAAAGGCAATCTCTCCATAATTTGCACCAAAGCTTAGCCCGGTCACAAGCTTCAGACAGTGCTAGATATCCTGGCCATTCAGGAACTTGGGTGCCAATCCGGATTTTTTTTTAAGTGGAGATACCGTTTTTTAGCGCACAAAAGTGTATGGTAGATTTCTGCAGAATAGATATCAAGAGTTGATCTAACTTCATTAATGTCTTTAATGGAAGACTCTTGCAGAAGATGAATTGGAACCCAGATCTTGTTAATGATGCTATTAGAAGTTTCAATGCACTGAGATGTGCCGATTTTTTTTTCTAATCGCGAGAAGTATACCACTTATGCCGGTGAACAATATGAGCCTGTAATACTGGGATCCGAGAAGCTTCTTGTTCTTGTATCTGAGAAGCTTCTATTGCTTCTTGTAATACTAGAAGCAATAGGAAGGTGGTCTGAAGCTTGAAATTTAGAAAATACCTCAACACAAAGTATATCAAGATTATACGACACAACGTGGTCAAGGTTAGATGTGGAAGAGGAAAAATGAATGTAAGTAAACCTAGCGGATTTCTGTTGAACTTTAAAATCATCACCAAATATTCCGTATAGTAAAGAAGCACGGATAGAAGCTGAAGACAAGCGGCAATTTAAATCACAATTAAAATCACGAAGGTATGAGCTAAGTTTACTATATATATATATATATATATATATATATATATATATATATATATATATATATATATATATATATATATATATATATATATATATATATATATATATGGGGAAAATAATGGAGAAAGTGATCTATTACAGACTCCTCTGGTTTGTTGAAAAAAATAATATGATCCCTCACACTCAAACTGGCTTCAGGAAACACCCTTCCTCAACAGATGCTTTCATATTGTTAAGAAATGCAATAAATGAATCATTCTAAAAAAATAATGTCCTAGTTGCAGCTTTCCTAGATTTTGAAGGGGCATATGACAATGTGAACCACCAAATCCTTTTAATTAAACTTGCAAACCTTGGACTACCCCCCCCCCCCAAGCTAGTATCTTTTATAAAATCTTTCATAGAATTGTGAAGTTTCATTGTTTGTGTAGGTTCAGCCTCTTCACCCCAAAAGACAATAACCAAAGGCCTTCCTCAGGGAGCAGTCCTCAGCTGCCTCCTTTTTACCCTGTATCTCTGGGACATGAATTTCCCCCACACGATTCTACAATATGCTGATGATCTGGTGCTATGGTCATCTGGCAAAACCTTTGAGATTGCACAGTCAAAGCTGCAAAAGTCACTTTTCCAATTTGAAAAATTTTCTCAACATTCAGATTTACCCATTACACCTACCAAGTCAAAAATAATCCAATTCCACCGAAAGCGAAATCATGTTAATGCAAGACTAACTCTAAATGGAACAACAATTCCAGAAGATAATCATATTAATTATCTAGGTCTCTTACTTGACCAAAAACTTAATTTCCACCTCCACATTTCAAACACAATAAAAAATGCTATAGAAAAACAATTATACTAGAAAGACTTATTTCTACACCCTGGACCTGTAAGGAAAAAACCTTACTCCATTTTTATAAATCACATATAAGACCCCATATTGACTATGGGCTCATCGTCTCTGGTGCATGTGCAAAGGCCCAGATACAAAAAATTTAAGCAGTACAAAACGATATAATACGTCTCATGTTTGGTCTTAGGAAAACCACAAGGACTAGTTTTCTGATCATAGTAAGTGGCTTAACAACAATGATAGAGATACATAGCGTTGTTTTGATAAAATATTTTACAAAAATTGAATCAAATAGCTCACACACCCTACATAATTGGCTAAGATTTCCAGCCATGTATAGAGGCATTGCAGATGAGTATGCCAATATTCAGAAGAAGTTCCATGTACCCGCAAAGTCTATTGCACCTACTTTCCCCCAATCCCCTCCATGGAATTGGTCAATCCCCGTAATAAATTCTGATTTCTCAAAGTGGACTAAAGATTTAAGCCCCATTGCTTTTGTCCAGTAAAAATTTGCTGAACTTAATACAATTACTTATAAAAACCTTTTCCAAATATTTGCTGATGGGTCCAAAATGATTGAGAAGGTAGCAAGTAGTGCCTTCCTTCCTCACTTGAAAATTGCAATGGGTGAGAGATTGTATAATAATGTATCTATAATGTCTGCAGAGTTAAATGCCATAATCATGGCATTAGAACACCTTATGGAAAATAAACCCTTGATTGCTAATTCAAATAATATTATAGTTTATTCTGACTCTTTATCAAGCCTTGAGTTGCTCTCTTTAGCTCCTCAGGATAAGCTGGATATTGACACTTATCATTGTCTTAGTATTATAGATAATCTTGCTTCAAGTGGCATAAGAACTTATCTTCAGTATATTCTTAGCCACTCTGGTATATGTGGTAATCATCAGGTTGATGAAATAGCAAAAAATGCTATAAATGGAATGTAGTTTCTTCGTTAGGAAGAATTATATCTATAGTTGCCACACTTATATTTATTTTTTGCATCTGGAAAGCTATGGTTACCAAACGAATTAATCTTTTTTCACTAAACTTAATATCGAGTGTAGAGTGAAATAAATATTGACCAGCCAAGTGGGACACCAATCCCCATTAGAGATATTTACCGATGGAGACTATCAGATATTATGTTTAATAAGAAAAATCCTACTCTTTCTCCCTTTCCCAGTAAGTACTTTTCTAAAGATATTGAGCCGTTTTTGAGAAACAATTTATGCATACATAAATAAATATACAATTATTTCTTGTTTGAAGACATAAGATATATAAGTTTCCTTACTTTTGTATAAGAAAAATGTGACACAAACTTACCTACCACTCCCATGATAAATGCATAAAAAACGCAACCAAAGTATCCAAATACCCATCTACGGTACGCTGCTGCTATTGCTGGCATTGGTACACCGAGCAGTGCAATAGTCAAATCAGACACGGCTAAGTTAAAGATGAGCGCTGTCTGTCGGCTCCAAAGCTGGGGAAAAGATTTGTGCATCGTTAAAAATACTACTTGTTACACACATATACTAAAAACAAGCATAAAACTGTGACAGTGGTTAAAACTAGATATACGAGGGTGAGGAATAAGGGTTGGGCAAGGAAATATCAACCTAGTAGCATATACTGAATAACAAACTATTTATTTTTCTGTCATTAATTGTTTTATTATAAACACTTTCTCACGTCACTTCATATAAGTAGGGAGGCCATAACGACTCTGGGGGGGGGGGACCGTGTGCTTTCATCTATAATTGAGTCTAACGCTGATGGGATATAATATATTCAAGGATTATTGATCCACGAAGGGGAGAGAATTTCTGAGAAATTGATTTGCATAATCGAGGGGAACTAGATTTCTGAGAAAATGATTTACATAATCGGCGGGGAATTATTGATCAACGAAGGGGAATTAAGAAACAATATGGCTTCTTTGATCTTTAGGTCTGAGGGATAAATGGTCTTTAGTGACAGAGATAAATTAATATTCTATTTTTAAATATGGCTTCTCCGGTTATTAGGCTTCGTGATAAATTCTGGAATTATTGTTATATTGAAGCCATAATAGTGTAGCTAGGAACACCTATGAGATGAAGACAGATTGAATATATTTTACGCGGGAAAGGGTTTCCTAGGAATTTCAAATGTGACAGCGCAGGGATGCCGAAAAAAGGGAACACGCCGAAATTACTTTTAGGGGATTATTTGGGCGAAACCGTTTGAGACATTTTAGAAGATGATTTAGGCAAAACAGTTTGAGACATTTTAGAATATGATTTGGGGCGAAACTCTGTGGTTGTTATAATACAAAAGTTCCATTTGAACAATGTTGTGAGGTCTCCATATCCCAACCTCAAAGGGCCCCATCCCCGCAGGCCCCCAAAGGGGCCCCCTCACCCTTGGCCCCCCGAAGGAGCCCCCTCACCCCGGGCCCCCAAAGGGGCCACCTCTCAAACCCCCTCCCTCAGCCCTCCTCTCCTTCCCCTCCCCTCCCCCCTCCCCTCCTCCCCCCATTTTTTTAAATACTTCTTTGAATCAATCTGTTTGTATGTCTGGGTTGGTGTTTGCAAGTCCAAGTGTTTGCCTTTGATGGTTTGTATGTCTAAAGTGCCCGTCTTTCTCTGTTTACATGTTTGAATCTATTTGTTTATATGTCTAGGTTGGTGTTTGCAAGTCCAAGTGTTTGTCTTTGTTGGTTTGTATGTCTAAAGTGCCTGCCTTTCTCTGTTTGTTTGTCTGAATCTATTTTTTCGTATGTCTTGGTTGGTGTTTGCATGTCCAAGTGTTTGTCTTTGTTGGTTTGTATGTCTAAAGTGCTTGTCTTTCTCTGTTTATATCTGAGTCTATTTGTTTGTATGTCTGGGTTGGTGTTTGCAAGTCCAATAATTTATCTTTGTGGGTTTGAATGTCTAAAGTGTCTTTCTTTCTCTGGTTGTATGTCGGAATCTATTTGTTTGTATGTCTGGGTTGGTGTTTACAAGTCCAAGAATTTATCTTTGTTGGTTTGAATGTCTAAAGTGTCTGTCTTTCTCTGTTTGTATGTCTGAATATATTTGTTTAGATGTCTGGACTGGTGTTTGCAAGTCCAAGAATTTGTCTTTGTTGGTTAGAATATCTAAAGTGCCTGTCTTTCTCTATTTGTATGTCTGAATCTATTTGTTTGCATTTCTGGGTTGGAGTTTGCAAGTCCAAGAATTTGTCTTTGCTGGTTTGAATGTCTAAAGTGCCAGTCTTTCTCTGTGTGTATGTCTGAATCTATTTTTTTACATGTCTGGGTTTGTGTTTACAAGTCCAAGAGTTTGTCTTTTTTGGTTTGAATGTCTAAAGTGTCTGTCTTTCTCTGTTTGTATATCTGAATCTATTTGTTTGCCTGTCCGGGTTGGTGTTTGCAAGTCCAAGAATTTGTCATTGTTGGTTTGAATGTCTAAAGTGCCTGTCTTTCTCTGTTTGTATGTCTGAATATATTTGTTTGAATGTGCGGGTTGGTGTTTGCACGTCCAAGAATTTGTCTATGTCGGTTTGACTGTCTAAAGTGTCTGTCTTTCTCTGTTTGTATGTCTGAATCTATTTGTTTGCGTGTCTGGGTTGGTGCTTGCAACTCCAAAAATTTGTCTTTGTTGGTTTGAATGTCTAAAGTACATTTTAGTATGTCTGAATCTGTTTGTATGTCTGAATCTATTTGTTTGCATGTCTGGGTTGGTGTTTGAAAGTCCAAGAATTTGCCTTTGCTGGTTTAAATGTCTAAAGTGTCCGTCTTTCTCTGTTTGTATGTCTGAATCTATTTTTATGCATGTCTGGGTTCGTGTTTGCAAGTCCAAAAATTTGTCTTTGTTGGTTTGTATATCTAAAGTGCCGGTCTTTCTCTGTTTGTATGTCTGAATCTATTTGTTTTCATGTCTGGGTTGGTGTTTGCAAGTCCAAGAATTTGACTTTGTTGGTTTGTATGTCTAAAGTTTCATTCTTTCTCTGTTAGTATGTCAGAATCTATTTTTTTGCGTGTCTGGGTTGGTGTTTACAAGTCAAAAAATTTGTATTTGTAGGTTTGAATGGCTAAATTGTATGTTTTTCTCTGTTTATATGTTTGAATCTATTTGTTTGCATGTCTGGGTTGGTGTTTGCAAGTCCAAGAATTTGTCTTTGTTGGTTTTAATGTCTAAAGTGTCTGTCTTTCTCTGTTTGTATGTCTCAATGTATTTGTATGAATGTCTGTGTTGGTGTTTGCACGTCCAAGAATTTGTCTTTGCTGGTTTGAATGTCTAAAGTGCATGCCTTTCTCTGTTTGTATGTCTGAATGTATTTGATTGCATGTCTGGGTTGGTGTTTACAAGTCAAAAAATTTGTCTTTGTTGGTTTGAATGTCTAAAGTGCCTGTCTTTCTCTGTTTGTATGTCTGAATCTATTTGTATAAGTGTCTGGGTTGGTGTTTGCTCGTCCAAAAATTGCTGGTTTGAATGTCTAAAGTGCATTTCTTTCTTTTTTTGTATGTCTGAATGTATTTGATTACATGTCTGGGTTGGTGTTTGCAAGTCAGAGAATTTGTCTTTGTTGGTTAGAATGTCTAAAGTGCCTGTCTTTCCCTGTTTGTATGTCTGAATCTATTTTTTGCATGTCTGGGTTGGTGTTTGCAAGTCCAAGAATTTGTCCTTGAAGGTTTGAATGCCTAAAGTGCCTGCCTTTCTCTGTTTGTATGTCTGTATCTATTTGTTTGCATATATGGGTTAGTGTTTGCAAGTCCAAGAATTTGTCTTTGTTGGTTTGAATGTCTAAAGTGTCACACAAACAGAGAAAGACAGACACTTTAGACATTCAAACCAACAATTACAAATTCTTGGACTTGTAAACACCACCCACACATGTAAACAAATAGATTCAGACATACAAACAGAGAAAGACAGACACATTAGACATTCAAACCAACAAAGACAAATTCTTGGACTTGCAAACACAAACCATGACATGTAAATAAATAGATTCAGACATACAAACAGAGAAAGACAGGCACTTTAGACATTCAAACCAGCAAAGAATAATTCTTGGACTTGCAAACACCAACCCAGACATGCAAACAAATAGATTCAGACATACAAACAGAGAAAGACAGGCACTTTAGATACTCAAACCAACAAAGATAAATTCTTGGACTTGCAAACACCAACAAAGACAAATTCTTGGAGTTGCAAACACCAACCCAGACATACAAACAAATAGATTCAGACATACAAACAGAGAAAGACAGACACATTAGACATTCAAACCAACAAAGACAAATTCTTAGACTTGCAAACACAAACCAAGACATGTAAATAAATAGATTCAGACATACAAACAGAGAAAGACAGGCACTTTAGACATTCAAACCAGCAAAGAATAATTCTTGGACTTGCAAACACCAACCCAGACATGCAAACAAATAGATTCAGACATACAAACAGAGAAAGACAGGCACTTTAGATACTCAAACCAACAAAGAGAAATTCTTGGACTTGCAAACACCAACAAAGACAAATTCTTGGAGTTGCAAACACCAACCCAGACATACAAACAAATAGATTCAGACATACAAACAGCAAAAGACAGACACTTTAGACATTCAAACCAACAAAGACAAATCCTTGGACTTGCAAACACCAACCCAGACATACAAACATATAGATTCAGACACAAACAGAGAAAGACAGTCACTGTAGACATACAAACCAACAAAGACAAACACTTGGACTTGCAAACACTAACCCAGACATACAAACAAATAGATTCAGACATACAAATAGAGAAAGACAGACACTTTAGACACACAAACCAACAAAGACAAACCTTTGGACTTGCAAACACCAACCCAGACATACAAACAAATAGATTCAGACATGTAAACAGAGAAAGACAGGCACTTTAGACATACAAACCAACAAAGGCAAACACTTGGACTTGCAAACACCATCCCAGATATACAAACAAATTGATTAAAAAAAGTATTAAAAAAAATGGGGGTGAGGGGGAGAAGGGAGGGGGAGGAGAGGATGGCTGGGGGAGTGTAGGGGGAGGTAGCCCCTTTTGGGGACTGGGGGGAGGGGGCCCCTTCGGAGGCCTGGGGGGATGAGGCCCTTTGGGGTTGGAATTGGGGGACCTCACAACACTTTTCAAATGGAACTTGCATATTATAACGACCAAAGAGTTTCACCCCAAATCATCTTCTAAAATGTCTCAAACTGTTTCGCCTAAATAATCTTCTAAAATGTCTCACACGGTTTCGCCCAAATAATCCCCTAAAAGTAATTTCGACGTGTTCCTTTGTTTTGGCATCCCTGCGCTGTCCCATTTGAAATTCCTAGGAAACCCTTTCCCACGTAAAATATATTCAATCTGTCTTCATCTCATAGACGTTCCTAGCTGCACTATTATGGCTTCGATAGAATATTAATTCCAGAATTTATCACTAAGCCTAATGACCGGAGAAGCGTATTTAAAAATATAATATTGATTTATCTCTGTCACAAGACCATTTATCCCTCAGACCTAAAGATCAAAGAAGCCATATTGTTTCTTAATTCCCCTTCGTTGATCAATAATTCCCCGCCGATTATGTAAATCATTTTCTCAGAAATCTAGTTCCCCTCGATTATGCAAATCAATTTCTCAGAAATTCTCTCCCCTTCGTGGATCAATAATCCTTGAATATATTATATCCCATCAGCGTTAGACTCAATTATAGATGGCAGCACACGGTCCCCCCCCCCGAAGTCGATATGGCCTCCCTACTCATATAGACTTGAATAACGTGACAGCATTGGAATTTGCTCATTAGATTGGTGGTGGAAAGCCCTTGCACCCTTGCACCACCAAAAAGGCAAGTGATTTACACCTTGTTTATAGCATAGTAGATATAAACACTGTACAAAACGAGCAGAAATTAATATGAGTAGGGTTCAAAACCCCTATGCTCTCTAAAAGCCAGAATATAATTTGTACTTTACTAAAATAAATTCAAATAAATGTGCATTTTCAGTTTAATATACATATGCTGATATTTATTCCTTAAAATCTTAATTAATTTTTTATTTCTGAAAGCTATAAAAGTGAAAACATTTAATAGAATTTTTTTCAGTATAGAACAAAATATATTCTGGCTTTTATAAAGCATAGGGGTTTTGAAACCTACTCATATTAATTTCTGCTTGTTTTGAGTTTGAATCTGTTGCTTATTTTAATTTATATTGGTTTTGGGTTTCATTTATTTATTGATACTGATTTGTGGTAGTTGTCTACTTGGTAAATTATTTTATTATTGGTAGATAATTGAAAAAATTTATGTCTCAAAACTTTGTTTGGATATTTTTTGGGAAATAATGGGCGTGGGGGGGGGGGAAGGGGTTCTCTCAAATTCACTTTGGCTCTTAAAAAGGGTTCTATAACTACCAATTTACAATCAAAAGCGGCCCGTCTGAATTTAATATGACCACCGATTCCATATAAACCTTATATGCCCCCGGGGCATAGCATAAAGCCCTTGCGCATGGGCTCTGGGGGGTTGTGCCAACCCTGGAAGCATTGTTCTATGTTCTTTGGACTATTTTAAACAAAATTGCCATCGTGCAATGTTGATCAAATACAATTGGTGGAAAGAGGGGTAGTTGGGTGGGGGTGCTACTTGACCTCTATCACTATTGACTCCTAAAAGGGAACCAAAACTTCTAATTTTAACCAAATGATTCACTTCTAAAGATTATACAACCATCACTTCCATAAGAACAACCCTCGCTCTTAGGCTCTGGTGGTTTGTATCAACCTCAAAAGCCTTGTTATATGATTAAATAAAAAAAAACAAGTTTTTTCTAACTGAAAGTAAGGAACGACGTTAAAACTTAAAACGAAAAGAAATTATTCCGTATATGAAAGCGGCTGACCCCTCCTCAACGCCTTGCTCTTTACGCTAAAGTTTTTATTTTATTTTTAAATAGAGTTGTGAGAAAGTCAAACTTTAGCGTAAAGAGCGAGGCGTTGAGGAGGGGAGAGCTACTTTCATATACGGAATAATTTATGTTCGTTTTAAGTTTTAACGTCGTTCCTTACTTTCAGTTAGAAAAAATTTGATTTTTTTATTTAATTTCTGAACGTTTTTGGATTAATTCAAATTTGATTTTGGCTCACACTATATGAATAGTTTAAACGAAATTTAAATTATCTAAAACATTAAATAATTTTTAATGAACTTTTATATCTGTATGTTTTTATTACATATATTAGGTAGTTTGCCCCCTAGTCAATACCTGGCTCTTTACGCTAAAGTTCAAATTCTTTTCGAATCACAAACGCCTGAATCAGAAAGACCGGTTAATTGGAATAGATAGCTTTTTTAAAAGTAGTAAAGAAAACTTTAGCATAAAGAGTGAGGTATCGACTAGGGAGTGAACCCCCTCATATACGCAATATTTTTTATTTGTTTTAAGCTTTAATGTTGCTGCTTACTTTCAGCTGAAAAAAACTTGTTTTTTTTATTTTATTTTTGAACGTGTTTGAATTAATGCAGGTTTTGATTTTGGCTTACCGAGCTTGAATAATTAAAACAAAATTTGCATATTAATTTTACTGTTATTTGGTTAAATGGCTTTCTCGAATTCTGTTTAATTTTATTTACAAACGTTTTTATTAGTAATAAATAGCCTATACGTAACTTACGAATTAACTTACGTAACAAAATTCTATATTCATATATTTTTAATACGTATATTAGGGGACTCACCTCCTAGTCAATACCTCGCTCTTTAAGCTAAAGTTTGAATTTTGTTCCAATTCTTTGAAAATTACCTCTTAATCACAAAGGCCGTTAATTAGAATAAATAGCTCTTATGAAAGTACTAAAAAATCTTTGACTTACATAGCGAGGTATTGACTAGAGGGTGAACCCAATCATATACGTAATACTTTCTGTTCGTTTTAAGTTTTGATATTGCTCCTTACTTTTAGTTGAAAAACTGGTTTTTTTTATATTTAATTTCTGATCTTTTTTTAAAATAATGCTGGAAAATCCGGCGCCCCCTTTATAGCAATGTCCCTTCCCCCATAAAAACCACCGTCATGGAAAAATCCTCCAACATAACCCCCGACCCACACCCTCCCCCACTACCAGAAAAAATCCCCCCTGAAAACGTCTCTATACTTCCCAATAACCAATACTATATGTTAACATTGGGTAAAGTTCATAGCTTTCAGCCCTCCCCCGGGGAATTCGGGGGATTACGTCATCCTAAAAGACATAGTTATCATATTTTCGACTATGCTGAACAAAATGGTTATCTCAAAATTTTATCGGCTAACTTTGGGAAAAAATGAGCGTGGGAGGGGGCCTAGTTTCCCTCCATTTTTTTGGTCACTTAAAAAGGGCACTGGAACTTTTCATTTCCGTTCCAATGAGCCCTCTCGCGATATTCTAGGACCACTGGGTCGATATGATCACCCCTGGGGAAAAAACAAACAAACAAATAAACACGCATCCGAGATCTTTCTTCTGGCAAAAAATGCAAAATTCCACATTTTTGTAGACAGGAGCTTGAAACCTCTGCAGTAGGGTTATATGATGCGCCGAATATGATGGTGTGATTTTCATTAAGGTCCTATAATTTTTAGGGGTCTTTCTCCCTCTTTTTGAAAATCAGCCAAATTTTCTCAGGCGCGTTACTTTTGATGGGTAGGACTAAACTTGATGAAACTTATATATTTAAAATCAGCATTAAAATCCGATTCTTTTGATGCATCTATTGGTATCAAAATAGATACATCTATTTATCTAAACGGGTATACATCCATACCCGTTTTCTAGAGTTACGGTTACCATTGAGCCGGGTCGCTCCTTACTTACAGTTCGTTACCACGAATTGTTTGATATTTGGACTATTTTGAATGAAAGGATTGTCTCAAAATACCTATTGGATACATCTCTGGAAAACATGACGCGTTTGTGTGTGTGTGTTGGGGGGGGGGTTAGTTGCGCTCTAATTACTTTGCCTCTTAAAAAGGGTACTAGAACTTATGATTACTTATGAACTTATGATTAGCATATATAACCACAGTAGTAAGCTAGTATAAGGCGCGCCGGGTACAAGGACGGGGACGAGAATATATGTGCAGTTTCACACCTACACACCTTACCAGTGGCAGTCACCTATTACTATAGCCGAATACATGGGTTACCAGACAGCTTTCTGAGGCAACACCCAGTTTTTGGGGCCAATCAGACAGAGCGGAGGCTACTCCATATACGATAACTTGATTAGTAATTGGATTCAAATAAAAGGAGTGATTTTCATTGTAGTTCATATTAGTAAGAGAATTGAATTCAGAGAGAATAGTTTATTTGAGACGATATTAGTAAAGAAAATATGTAGTTCATTTACACTATTGGGGCCTGATGTTTGTAGCGTTAGCAGCAAGAATACAAGGGTAAGACCATTAAACGTGACTTTTGATATTACACGATGACGTAGACTAAGCCTTGAATGGGACGATATATATGCAAGATATGTAGTATCATTGAGTAAATTTAAAACGGACGAGCAATTATGCTTTGCTGTGAAACTGAACATTGTGCATATAAATAGACTTCAGGCTGCATAAAATGCACTAGTGAAATTGATTGATGAAAACAAATTGAATCAGTGATTATTATTGTTGTAAATATAGTCAATAAAATTGTTTCTAAATCGAAGATATTTTTCTTTCTAAAGTAGGCTAATGTATATTTTTTTAGAGAAGAAAAAAGAAATCCGAGTAGTCTAGACTTGATTGTGTGAGTTTTCCGACTCTAAAAAATGGATAGATTTGAGAAAGAGCGAATCATGGGGAATCTTGTGTTTATGGAAAAACGTTTCATTCTAGATGATGATTTTCTAGAGCTGTCTATTCAAAGGAGGCTATTTTCTCAGGGAATACTTATCGATATAATGAAAACTGATGCTCCTTCATTAAACTATTGCATAAAGCTTTTGCGTCGTGGTCCAAAGGCATTTAAACAATTTCTTGTCATATTAATCACAACAGGACAAAATTATATGCTTTTAAACACTAGCTTAGAAATTTAAGACTGTTTTCATGAGAAAGATGCTGAAGGATGATTTATGTCCACTATGCATACATAGACTGGGCAGCTGGTCATCATGTGAGAATTGTACTATGATTGATGAGTATGATGAAAAGTGCAGATTATGCAACCCGTGTAAATTGCATAGAGGATATGCTGTACAAATTAACGGTTGTAATTCATGTCTTGAAGGGGTGTGTGACTCTCATCCTAGAGGGCACCTATGCTCGATTTGCCAATATTATAAATGTAATCAGTGGGAGAATTCATATACTGGTATGATTGGAAAGAATCCTAAGCGTGATTTTAGTTTATTGTTAAGAGATTGGTATCGTCGTGGCTTTAGATTGCTCTGGGAGGAGGAGCCAGGTCAGCAATTCAACTGTTGGAACAACAAAAGAATTTGGTTTCTATGTCATTGTTGTGAAGACAATGGCTACTATGATTATAAGCCCACTGATTTTTATTTGGCTGTGACGGAATGTGATTCGCCACTTGAGGACACTGTTTATGACATTGCTTCAAATAAGCAAATTGAAGCTTGCGAATTCTATAAAATGAATGAGAATAATATCATTGACTAATCAAAGAGATATGATAAGAGTGAAGTTACACTCTACTGTAGAAAATGTGACCCTGACATTGCAGCACATCAGGATCAGTATACTGTGAATTCAGATAATCTACCTGCATTAGTTGTTCTCGACAAATGCCTGTACCTAGTAGAAGATGAAATCTAAAAAATGGAAAACTTGTTTTTTATCATGTATATACATTATTTTTATTAATAAATAAATTTACATATAATTTTAGAACATTCTATTTGTAGGGCACTAAAATCAAAATTAAACACGCTTGTAAGTGTATTTTCCACTAGAAAGTCATTCAATCAAGCAAAGTCAACGTAGATGTTGAGAAACTGCTTATAGGTATAGCCACGACAACTGAACATGAAAAAGAGTACTGCATGAAAGCCACAAGTCTTAGTCGTTAAATCCTGT
The DNA here is from genome assembly GCF_049724085.1 of Artemia sp. Qi Xiang Cuo. Lineage (NCBI taxonomy): Eukaryota > Metazoa > Arthropoda > Branchiopoda > Anostraca > Artemiidae > Artemia > Artemia sp. Qi Xiang Cuo. The sequence continues at coordinate 6,614,505 of NC_142800.1, read as the reverse complement.
ACTCTCCTTTGATTTTGAATAATAGTTTTCCCACTGCTCTCAATAATGTTGTAGAACACTGGAGTGTAGAATTCATATGATAGGCCAAGAGGATCAAAAAATTCAATATTCTTCGCTGTTTGAAAGATGCATAGCCAATGGCCTGTCTTCAAAGTCAATGGACTGCTATTAACAATGATTAGGGTATTGTTAACATTTGGAATTTTTCAATCAAGTCCGATGGTATGCAATAGTACTTGTACTGGGACATGTATGGATCTATATTAAATACGCTGATTATTTAATTTATGTTCATGGTGCTAGGTCTAGTACAACACTGCTGTCGGGTATGATTTCCCAATAGGTTTCAAATTGACTCAATGATATTAGCGTGATACTCTCAGTCAAAGCATCTGCAAATGTGCACTCTAAACGTACATTTTCTGTTCGTACTATACTCCTATCCTGGGTACCAGACAGGTCCAAAACAATTACACCATGATTTATTGAAAATATTGAATTGGTTATTCCATTTTCAAATAGTTGCGAATCTTGATCTAGGGATTGCATGGTCAGCTCATACAGAGCTCTATAATATTTTTTTTACCAAATTATAGAGTGTAAAGTGGAATACCATTCACTTTGCACACAAGGCTAGATAGACCAAACAAATTAAAATCATGGGGGGTTGCTGTCCAGGATCCAACGGCACTGCCACTCTTCACAAATGCCAAAGCGAGTTTTGACAGGATTTCTCCATTGATAAATGATGAATCGGTATAACTGCGATAGCCAGTGGCAATGTGACGGTGATTGGTGATTATTTGGGGGACAAGGAGTTTAATGTTTTTGCCATTGGCTCATAGCTTTTCCACTGCCAATGCAACAGAACTCATAACCTGTTGTTTTCGAACATGAAGAATTGCCGAAGTGATAATGGCATTTGCATCGGGTGCTCCAGCAAGTGTTTTTCTCAAAATGAAATTCGATGGAGCTATATGCAACTTTATATTAATCTTGACATTGGGGGGTAACCATTTTGATATATTGAATATTTCATGATTTAATTTTCCAACTAAATAATACTCCTGGGTCACTGCAGTAGTCAACTCACCGTCAGTATCAACACCTGATTGATATTTATAGCCCAATGACTTTTCGCTCAACTCCTTATATGCCTTTGGTGTCATCATCATAAATTGTATGTAGCCTGCATAGTTGGATAAATTATTGCTAGTGTTCATCAATGTTCCATTAATAAATATATTAATTTGTTTGAACAGGTTATGTAAAATACAGTTTTCATAGGACAGAGCGTCGGCAGCAGTTGGAGTTGTATTATCTGACTTTTTCTTCACCGCAACATTTAAATCAATAATTGTTGATGACAAATCAATGAAATAGTCTTCATTGGAAAATATCTGAAAGTGTATATTTTCCGAGAGGGGTGGTTGAGGATGAAATTGTTCATAGTAGCCATATTTAACACTGACATCAACATTTTCAGCATTGAACAGATTCGATAAAGAACTGATTGATGGATGTGATTCCTTGTGGGGGAGATAAGTCATCTTAAGAGAAGAAATCCTTCTTTGATCTAACAATCTTTTTCTTCTTCTTATATTTGGTCTTCTTCGTTTTATTCCTCAAAGTCCTTGTTTATGTCTTTCGCTTCCCGCCTGGGTAGAGACTGATGAGTGAATGACGTCCGCTCATCCTTTTTAACCCCTTCCCATTTTGCTGAGATTTTAATTGCTTACCAACGGCTCTTGCTGAAGATCTAATATTTTCCTTAACACTCTCGTTGAAATTTTTACCCGACCCCCAGTCCTGTAGTATTGAGGAAGCAAAATTTGATACAGCAAGTACAAGATATTTTTTGGCAATATTTTGTGGGGTAGTGCAGAACGAAATAGCCTAGCAGACCAGCCACCAAGACCATAGCCAGACATTGTAGTACGCCCTTCGTAATAGTCCAATCCATGACCTACTTGACGTGGACTCAGAGCACAAACATAACAGTCAATATCAGGACGGACAATTGGAATTCTTCTATTGTTTATTTTAGGTGTTGTCGACGATAATGGCTCGAAAATGGTATGTAACCACAGCTCAGCCTTTTGTTATTGCTAGAGGGTCACCTAATTCACTTCTTAGTGTTACCTGACAGAGTTACAAGTATGAAGTGTTTACAGGAACATACTGAAGATGCTTTATATTATAGTGATGAACATGTTTTTGGGTTGTTTTTCGTTCAAAAACACAAAGGAGGGGGACATCTGAATTACCAACTCTCGATTTTTCCACAAAGGACGCATAAAGAAATATGCAAGAGTCTGAGGTAGGACCGGGTGGATAATCAGCAAAAATAAACTGATTTGCACCGTCAAAGGTACCAGCGTTTTTCCCATAGAACATAATTTGTTTAAGCCAATATCATCCCCTAGATTTCCGTTGGGATATATCTTCTTGGCAACAGCGGGTGAAGTAATGTATATAATATCACGTTCCATTGAATGATTAAAATAAAATGTAACTTTCCTACGATATGATATTTTTCTATTCATTGCACGATACAAATCCATCATAGTGCCATATTCTTTATATCTCAATGTAACATCTGGCTAGTCACTAGATTTGAAAACTTCAACCCGTTCATACTCGACAAAGAGTGACCAATCGAATGGTATAACTTTTATCTCATACACACGATCTTTTCTCAGGATATTTTAGGTATTTTTGAGAATACAGTCGACAAGAGCCACTTCATATTTTCCATCCTCGAACTTAATGGTGGGGGAGAATTTCATTCAAAAATCGCTTGTTTTGTTCAAGGCATTGTAGAGAGGATCGGAGACGTTGGACATAAATGCTAAAAAAAAATCATTGGGCATTGTCAATATCTTCAACACCGATCCAAGAATCAAAATCAGAGTTGTATCCTAGCCACCGAACAAGTAACTGTTTCTTACCCCTGTGAGTATGAGTCTTTAATATGTTTTCAATTTGATAGATTTCACTATTATTTTTAACTTTTTGTAGTTCATAGTCATAAAAGCCACCGAGAATCTTTTCATCTTTCGTATCTCGCAAACGATAATTTATGGGTTTGGTGTCTAGAATTTTTGCCACTTTCAAAAGATCAGTGGACTACAAATAATTGCCCTTTTCAAAAACATTAGTTGTTCTATTAATTCGAACAGTATCACCCATATTAAATTTTTTCTTCTTCACAATCGTTTCATTGGAATATTTTTTAAGAAAAGTATCAATTGTATCATTATCAGAATGATGAAATTCCGTTGGGGATCAGTTGGACAATGATGGATGAGTTCGTTGATAATAAATCAACATGATTTTATCTAAATCATGAATAAAAGCAGGTGTATTTTCAATGTACAATATCTTGAAATTAAAAGTCGAACAGTTCTTATAAATCGTTCGGCCAATGTAGCCTTTATAGGACTATTACTATGATAGAGCAGTGTATTATACTTCATTAGTACTTTTTCAATATGGGGATTAACAAATTCACTACCGCGATCCGTTTGAATTTTTGTATACGAATCCTGTTCGAAAATAATTTCAATAGCCTGAGCAACTTCAACAACTCTCTTTGAGCGCAATGGAATGGCATACGCATAGCGACTATAAATACTGATTGCAAGTAGAATGTACTTGTACGGTGTATTGTGACGCCTTTGAATCTTATCTAGAGTTAAGAGATCTGCTTGCATTATATGTAGGGGGAAAAAAGCTTTAGTTTTTCGATAATGATTAGTGCGAAGCCTATGATTTCTATGTAGATTGTAACTTGTTTCATTTTGTAGATACTCTTGTACACTTTTAGTGTAAACACCAGTAACTTTGGAAAGAGTGGTGGGGGAACTTAAACTTCCCACTTCACCAATATTTTCATAAACACGTTTCAGAACTTCAACCATTTTGAACGTAAACACGTAGTGTAACGTCCACTACCCTTTTGTATACTAGTGGTTGGTGGTGGTGAAATTGACTTGATACGTCTTCGCTTTTGTCTAGCTATTAGTGGTGTCCTCCTCATCCTTCTCCTCATTGTCAAATCAATGCTTCCACTAGGTGCACTAGTGTTCTTCTTCTTCTATTTCACAGCAGGCGGGCTTTTCAGTTGATAATATTTAGCCCTTTTCCTTTTGCTTCACTCTGTTGGCTACAGAGCTAATGGCTTGGTTGTCTCATATTTATTAGATATTCTCAGATATCTTTCAGTGGATCTTTCGAATCAAGGAGTTCAAATATAAGATGTTAGATATCGATTTCTGTGCTCTGTGTGCAGGTATAGTCGGCTAGGCTCTTGGCTGATAGTGAGTTTTTGTGGTGTTTGAAGCACTTTAACAGTTTACAATGCAAAGTATGCTTTGCAGACGTCAGCATATTACATTCAAATAGGCAGTGGTCAATTGTTTCATTATTCATAATACAATACCTGCAAAGAGGGGACAGGGGAACTGAACCACTTGAATTAGGAAACTGATACGAGAATGCAAGAAAGTTTAGTCCTTTTGTTCCAGAACGAATTCTATGATAAATTTTAGGAAAATACTTATTGGGAAAGGGGGAAAGAGCAGGATTTTTTTTATTAAACACAATATCTGATAGTCTCCATCGGTAAATATCTCTAATGAGGATTGGTCTCCCACTTGGCTGGTCAATATTTATAGATTTTTTTGCTATTTCATCAACCTGATGATTACCACTTATACCAGAGTGGCTAGGAATATACTGAAGATAAGTTCTTATGCCCCTTGAAGCAAGATTATCAATAATACTAAGACAATAATAAGTGTCAATATCCAACTGATAATGCGGAGCTGAGGACAGCAACTCAAGGCTTCATAAAGAGTCAGAATAAATTATAATATTATTTGAATTAGCAATCAAGGGTTTATTTTCCATAAGGTGTTCTAATGCCATGATTATGGCATTTAATTCTGCAGACATTATAGATACATTATTATACAATCTCTCACCCATTGCAATTTTCAGATGAGGAAGGAAGGCACCACTTGCTACCTTCGCATTCATTTTGGACCCATCAATAAAGATTTGGAAATGGTTTTTATATGTAATTGTATTAAGTTCAGCAAATTTTTTCTAGACAAAAGCGATGGAGGTTAGATCTTTAGTCCACTTTGAGAAATCAGTATTAATTATTGGGATTGACCAATTCCATGAAGGGGATTGGGGGAAAGTAGGTGCAATAGACTTTGCTGGTACAGGGAACTTCTTCTGAATATTGGCATAATCATCTGCAATGCCTCTATGCATGGCTGGATTTCTTAACCAATTATTTAGGGTATGTAAGGTACTTAATTCAATTTTTGTAAGATGTTTTATCAAGAGAAAGCTACGTCTTTCCCTTATTGTTGTTAATCCACTCTCCATAAGCAGAAACTTGGCGGTTGTGGGTTTCCTAAGACCAAATATGAGACGTATTATATTGTTTTGTATTGTTTTAATATTTTGCATCTGGGTCTTTACACATGCACCATAGACGATAAGCCCATAGTCAATATGGGGTCTTATATGTGATTTATGAAACTGGAGTAAGGTTTTCTCCTTACAGCCCCAGGGTGTGGAAAGAAGTCCTTTTAGTATATTTGTTTTTCTATACCATTTTTTTATTGTGTTTGAAATGTGGAGGTGAAAATTAAGTTTTTGGTCAAGCATGAGACCTAGGTAATTAATTTGATTATCTTCTTGAATAGTTTTTACATTTAGAGTTAGTCTTGCATTACCATGATTTCCCTTTCGGTGAAATTGGATTATTTTTTTTGGGTAGCTGCAATAGGTAAATCTGAATTTTGAGACAATTTTTCAAATTGGAAAAGTGACTTTTGCAGCATTGACAATCTCAAAGGTGTTGCCAGATGACCATAGTGCCAGATCATCGGCATATTGTAGATTTGTGTGGGGGAGGTTCATGTCCAGAGATATAGGACAAAGAGGAAGCAGCTGAGGACTGCTCCCCGACGAAGGCCTTTGGTAATTGTCTTTTTGGGTGAAGAGGCTGAACCTACACAAACAATGAAACTTCGCAATTCCAAGAAAGATTTTATAAAAAATACTAGCTTGGAGGGTAGTCCAAGGCTTGCAAGTTTAATTAAAAGGATTTGGTGGTTCATATTGTCATATGCCCCTTCAAAATCTAGGAAAGCTGCAACTAGGACATTATTTTTTTAGAATGATTCATTTATCGCATTTGTTAACAATATGAAAGCATCTGTTGAGGAATGGGGTTTCCTGAAGCCAGTTTGAGTGTGAGGGATCATATTATTTTTTCAACAAACCAGAGGAGTCGGTAATAGATCATTTTCTCCATTATTTTCCCCATTACTGGAGTAATCATTATAGGTATATAAAACTCGGGGTTATTTTTTGGTTTAATTCTCTATAGGATTGGTTAGAGAATCAAACATTTCCATATATTGGGAAACGTAGAAGAAGCCAAAGAATGCTCTTAGCAATTCAGAATTTCCTGTGTTTATGGTGTAATGTGATTCTTTACTGTGGTAGGGTGTATGTTGTCACACTCGCCATTAGTCATGTTCAAAATATGATGTATTACATTGTTTATTTTCAGGATTGAAAATGGACTGGTTATATACTCGGATCCTGGGCGAGGTCGGTAACTTGGGTTCATAGGAATTGGGGGCATTTTGCTACAATTGTTTGTTGTTAACTTATTAACAAAAAGAGTGGCAAATAGCTAAACGTTTTTATTATTATTGTCATAATGTGTATTATTATGTATAAGCTCAAACAGGAGTGGGTTGTGGGAAGTCTTTTTCCCACAGATGTGGCTTATGACTTTATGTATAATTGGCTCATGTGTTTCTCTGGAGAGATTATTTGCAAAATTATTCCAGTAGTTAAATGTAGCATTTATTATGGTCCTTTTTAGATTAGATTCTGCTTGTAATTTTTTTTAAATATGTAGTAGGTGATGATTTTTTTAAGAATTTTCTCCTAGCTGCCTTTTTTGTTCTCTATTTATTTTTGCACTCATTTGTCCACCATGCTTTGGGAATATGTTTAGAGAAGGTCTCCCTGGGTGTTATCTTGGGGATAGCATGATTAGCTGTATTTATTAGTAAAGATGCCAAAACTTCAGCATGTGTGTCAGCTGTTGCGTTTGAAATGCATGAATTTTGGATGAAACTTGTAATTTCATCATTTAGCTTATTTTGGGACATAGGCCAATTTGCTTTAGTGTTGATATATTTGGAGGTATGTGGTACGGTTTCAGCAGGTTCGTTTAGGGAGAAAACTATGTCAAATTGGTCAGTACATAGACTATCAATTTTATTTATATAAATTTTATTCAAAATATTTTATTCAAAAGACACAATTTTTAGGTCAACTGTAGAGAAACTGCCACTTTTGGGGTTGAAATATTTATTCAGGTTTGGAGGGGTAGCAACAGCTAATTCATTCCTATTTGAAGTCATACGCTCAATGAACTTACCAGCTTTATTTTCTGATTTATTCCCCCAAAAAAGGCTGTGGGCATTAAAGTCTCCACAAATAATGATATTTTTCGAACATATTAGAATTATTTATATAGCTGAAGAAATCCTTGGCATCTGTAGTTTGGCCATTAGGGTTATAAAAGCTTAATATGTAAGTTTTTGTATTATTCAACCAAACAGTGATACCAATTGCATCAACATCATTTACAAAATCTGGAAAATTGATGCCACAAAATTTTATATTATTTTTAACTATTAAAGCTACTCCACCTCCTTTTCTCTCTGATGATCTATCCTTTCTTGGGATAGTGTATCTCAGTGACTTAATTTTTTGATTTTGGGTTAAATGAGTTTCCTGGAGGCAAGCAATATTGATGGAATTATTATTCATAAAAGATATTAGTTCATTTAACTTATTTTCTGTAAGTGATCTTACGTTCCACTGGAGTTATGATATGTGTTGTGTTGTTGATTTAGTTTTCATATGACTGTGTATCAATTTTCAGCTTTGTTAATAGTAAAGCAAGATATTTTTTTGCTTGAATGAGCAAAAGATTAGGGATGTAGATTTTGCCAATTCATCAATGATTGTTGTTTTCTGTTGTTGTTGTATATTCATGGCCTGAAGTGTATTGCAGTTTAGAATGAATAAGCATATATTTGGGGTTTGCATGTTTGGTTGTGCATCCAGTTTTTCAGCTAAGGGACTAATTCCTGGTAGTGTTTCTGGTTTGTTTCTTATTGGGAGGGGGTGCCAGGCCGACCTCATCTCAGTAGGCAAGGAGGCTTGTTGGCTTTGTGATTCTTTCTGATAGAGATGTGAGCTAGGAGGTTTGAAGGATGGTGTTTTGTAAGGAGTACTTGATGCATTGGGAGTGTTTGACTTGTGGGTTTTATTTTATTTCAATATAGGTTTTATTTGGTGTGATTGGGCAGTATTTGCTTCCATAGCTGCAAAAGGGTATGGAATGGCCTTCTCTGTTGCTATTTGGAGTGTTAGTGCTCTTTTCTTATATGCAGGGCATTGTGATTTATTGGTGGATTCATGTGAGCCTTTACAATTGATACATGTAGGTTGAGTGTTGTTGCAAGTTGTCAATTCTTTAGGATGGGAGCCTTTACAATTACTACAGGCTAGGAGAATTTCATTGTATTTATTTGTTGTGTGTCCCAGTTTCAGACACTTCTGACACTGGATAGGCTTTGGCTTGTATTCCTTGTGTGGTTTGATTTGCCCAAATAGGAATAACTTTTTTGGGATATTAATTTTTTTCTTCAGTGTAAATAAGAAACATCTACTTGTTTTTAGTCCATTAGAGTTGGGTTTACCCAGTTGAGTGACATCTTCTACAGGGATTGTGTTACCAGCCCTATCTGAGAGCCCTTCTTTTAACTCCTGAATTGGTATTTCTAGGGGAGCATTATATACTATTCTTTTTTGGGGGGATTGTTTTGGGTTCCATTTAGATTAATTAATTTGGGTATTCAGAAGAGATTTTAGATTAAGTATTATATCTGCTGATTTCTGATCTTGGACAGCTATTAGCAAAGATCCATCACGGTGAATCTTAAGAGAAAACATTGATTTTCACATTTTGAAAATTGCAACCCTTATTGTAGTAATCTTTGTTATTTCAAAGGTAGTATTAGGAGAAATTTTGAGGTAAATGCTCAAGTTTTAGGAAGGACAAAATTGGACAGGAGGAGGGGAAATACTTTTGATTGGGGACGTTTTTTCCCTTTTTTTTAGCTACTAGAAAGGACCTCTTGAAATCCATTATCATATATGGTGACATTAGCTCCAACACTGATCATTGTCCTATTCTCAGAATTTGATCTTTCATGTGAGCTTTATGATAGACAGCTTGACCAGCCAAGATGGGGCAAAAATGGATCAATTTCATTAATATTTTGGGTGGGATCTGGAGGGACTTTTTTTTAGGGGGAGTTCTTTGCATTGCCTATTGGAATAAGCTAAACAGGAAAAGATAGTATTATGATACAAGACCGTCTGCACTCTACTGTGGGGAAAACTTCACCATCCACAAAAGAAAACACCCCAGTTTGGCCCTGAGGATGATTTTGAGCACGATTGGTTCGGTACAACTACTGATAAATCGAGATAATAATTCACAAGAAATTTATTTTTAAATTTCTTAAAGTGTTGCTGTTGTGTTGTGTAGTATTTTCCAAGACTGATTTAAAATCTTCTTTTTCTTCTTGTTCATGTTTTAATGGTGTTGACGACGATGAGGGTGCATGTTAATTTAATTTTTTTTAGAATTTGCCTATTGCTAATAAGGCTTTTGGGGAAGTTTAATGTATTTAGAAAGTTGTATAGATGACTGTCAAATGATAAGGGTCCTTTACGATTTGTAGCCATATCATAAATTAAATCAAGTAAATTATAACTCTTGCCCTGAATTATAATCCCTTTCCCATTGCTATCAACTTGAATATAATCTTGACCACTTTCCATGAGATATATTATGAGTCGTTTAATTTTTTCAAGATATTACTACGGCCTTAGATTTACTGTGAACAACACAAATTAATACAAATACTACTTCTTTAAATGTGTTCCAGCAGTGATAGCAGAAAAATCCTGAGGAGATGGTTCTTTTTGTGATCAATGCCACTGGCTGTCGCTCGATAGGGCTTATGTTTGTGTACTCGGCGAAATGCATCTTGAAGCAAAAGCAGTTTTTTATCATCCTCAATATTCTCGTTGTCAATGAATTTACTCAGATTGTTCTTAAAGTGTTCCACGGGAGAGAGAGCGAGTTCTATTGGAATCAATTTATAGGGTTTAGCCATCTAGAGAAAACTATTTACAAGTACTGCAATTATTGGCAGTAAAAGTGTGAAAAAGCTACCGCCCGCTTGAAGAAGACGCTTCCTTTTAAATTTTTTTGCTTTCTTTTTACAGACCAATGCACGTACAATGGAACGATGTTACTTTGCCTGTTGCTTAACTACTTCTGGCAGTATAACATTGCCCTCGGTTAAATTTAAACGAAGTTTAGATATTAGATTAATGAAATCATTGCCAATACCATTTTTGAGTATGGCTTTCCTATGTGGGGGTTTTGAAGTGCTTAAAACGGAAAATAAATGTCTATTCATGATGTTTCTTCAGTGTAATTTCTTCAGTGTCATGATGGCAACTAATAGCCTTTTTTACTGTTCACGGGGATATATACTGTAATTTTATTGTCAAAAATATCTGTGACTTCACGCAGATCCTCGGGTGTATTTTGATTAAGATCCAATAGGATGTAGCCGTAGGGTTTATTAGTTGCCTGATTGTACGCTGAAAGTAAAAATTTTGGGGTGCTGGGGTATATTTGTTTATTGAGAGTTATTAGCGAGCTAGAATCACGAACAACTCTGTAGATGATATAGTAGGTACAGTGCAAAGCAAGTGTTCGCATACATTTGCTCTGATGAAAGAGATTGTGTAGAACAAGAGTAACGGAAATCTGTTCATGATGAGAGCGAACAGTGAACAATTGTAGCATTTCCTCTGACTATTGTTCATTGGATTCAGCTAAATTGTCAATAATCAACCAAGAGTTTGGTTCAATAATATTGAAAACATCAAGTCCCTATATGAATTGTATTTGCACACCCGATATAGCAATTGCCTTTATTTTATCGTATGACTCCTACCAAATACTGTAACAACAGTAGATTTTTTTCGGATTTTCCACAAACATTTTATCGCAATTTTTAATTATTTTAGTTAAGAGTGTCGTTTTGCCTGACATTGATGGCCCAAAAACCAACAAAGAGAAAAATCTAAAAAAAAAAACAAATGAGACTGTGGCCTGTGGAGAATCAATAAATTAGGCTAGATATTAGTTGGCCTCCCCCAGGCAACTCAGCGTGTCCCCAGGTGGCGATAGGGGAACACCCTATAGATATATAGGATACCTCCATAGGAGGCACGGACCAAGGGGAGACCTTATCCCTGGGGTCCATAATAGAAACTGTGGCAACCTCACCCGGAGTCTTAAATACAGACGGAGAAGGAAGAAGGTCCCTCAAATGTACACTCAATAGGGTCCACCGGTGTGTCCACAAGTCCCATGAGTTACAAACTTTCTCCCAGTAATGGGTTAAATTGCATGCTGATGCAGAACACCATCGCGGGAGGATCCTTTATAGGAGGACAACTTCGGCAGGGCGTAAGATCTAAATCTATGAACAATGACCTCCGCAAAGGGCTGATTCTACTCTTTCGAGGTACATGCAAGACTGGGGACCATGCGGTCAAGTCTATTTCCACTTGAGGAGTGGCGCCCCTCGAGGAAATTATAGCCTAGCAAACGACACAGCATTCGCATGGGATTCTGATCAATAGACTATTCTTTTGGGCCTGGTATGTTTTGACGGGTGTCTTCGGGTTGAAAAACCTCTTCTTAGCTAATTTATCTACTATGGGCTGCCTGCACGTAGCAGCATAATATTTGTAGGCATGAATATTTAATGAGTCGGAGGTAACAGGCTTGAGATTGTCTGTGCAGGATTTCGACTCTTGTTTATAGAAGAGTATCGCCAAGTGTTGAAAACCATGTTGTGGCTAAGACAGGCCCAGGATTGCACAAAGCGTCCATTCATGAGAGGATCTTTTATAGGAGGACAACTGCGGCAGGGCTTAAGATCTAAATCTATGAACAATGAACTCCGCAAAGGGCTGCTTTTACCGTTTTGTGGTACATGCAAGACTGGGGACCATGCGGTCAACTCTATTTCTACTTGAGGAGTGTTGCTCCTCGAGGAAATTATAGCCTAGCAAACGACAGAGCATTCGCATGGGATTCTGATCAATGGACTATTCTTTTGGGCTTGGTATGTTTTGACGGGTGTCTTCGGGTTAAAAAACCTCTTCTTAGCTAATTTGTCTACTATGGGCTGCCTGCCCGTAGCAGCATAATATTTGTAGGCATGAATATATAATGAGTCGGAGGTAACAGGCTTGAGATTGTCTGTGCAGGATTTCGACTCTTGTTGATAGAAGAGTATCGCCAAGTGTTGAAAACCATGTTGTGGCCATGACAGACCCAGGATTGCACAAAGCCTTCATTCTAGGAGGTCCCAGAGATTTCTTGATGTCCGGTTCTAAGCCGGCTTAAGCACTTCAGCGTAGAATTGAGAAGATATGTGATCTACGTCCTTCACTGGTATCCGGGATCATTGCTTTTCCTGTGGCCAAAATTATTTCGATGATTTAAAGAACATGAAAATTGGAACTTGGAATGTTACAGCGTTAAAAAATGACCATCGTATCGACATTTTGACCGACGAATTCAGACGATTCGAAATAGACTTATTAGGAGTTTTAGAAACTCATCCCAGAGGTAGGAAGCATGAAACTAGGTGATATAGAATTTGTTTACTCAGGCAGGAAGGATGGAGTACATAGGCAGGGAGTAGGGCTCATGATGAATAAGGAAGCTACTAAGTTTTGTTTAGGCTGGGAAGGTATTAATAATGTAATACTAATTGCTACTTTGATGACTAAAACGATCAGGATATCAGTTATAGTAGTATATACCCCTGTAGAACCTGCTGATGGAGATACTAGTGACTCAGATGAATTTTACTTACAGTTACAGGAGCGAATAGACAGGGTCTCAGGTAGAAATATGATGCTTCTAATATCCTAAAATAGGATATTTTAACGCCCAGGTCGGTAGAAATAGGGATAGATGGCATCCTAGCATAGTTAAACTTGGTGTTGGAAAAGAAAACAGTAGTAGTAAGGGTTTACTATTTTCAAACAGACCAATTACCACTACTCCTTTCTTAAAATTGTTTAACGGCACAAGAAGAAGATTTATCAGCGCATCCCTCTTTCGGTGACCAGGTGTCGCAATTTTATTCAAATTCTCACCCCTGGCAAGATTCCCATCCTTGGCAAGAGGTCTCGGTGTTTCAATTACTTGAAATGGGGTCGGGATAATAGAAAAGTAGTAACAACAGGGCCATCTCCTAGCCCCTCGCACGTGTTACAAGCTGGCGAGATTCCCTCCCAGGCAAGATTTGGCATGTCCCTCCCAGATTCCAAGCACATGCCCTATTTTTAGGTGAAATTCCCAGGGGTTTCAATTGCCTTAAATGTGGTCGGGATACTACACAATTTCAATTAACAGGCGGAGCTCTTAACCGCTCGCACCTGCACATCTCAGTCACCAGTTCTATTAAAGGGAACACACTTGGCAAGATTCTTTGACACATCCCTCTGGACTCCAATGACATCATACGACTTAGCTTGTTTCAAACCGTCAGGTCTAATATGCTTGAGGCAATTTTATGTAACCCTACCACACGAGCCCATGAGGGAACCCCCGCTTGTCACGTAACGACATATCACACATTACGTAATGATTATGCAACACTGTCACATAATACTTTTTTTCGGGAGAAACCCCCAAGGTGTTTTTTTATTAACTTAATGGCGGCACACGCTTTATGTAAGGTCACGTAATGATTGCGCAACCATCACTGCCAGATAATACCATTTTAACATTTTTCGCGCAAAAGCCTCAAGACATTTTCTTTTTCCGGCGTTTCATTTTTCGCTCGAAACACCTTTCATATTTTTTCTTTTTTCCCCTACTTCTTGACCCCGCCAGGAGTCGAAAAGTTATTCTCTTCCAATGGCTTTGTGTCTTAACTGGAAGGACTAGACTGATATTAGTAGGGAAAGTGGTACCAGCGCGGACAGAACATAATTTATGCCTGTTTTTATGGTTTTTCTCACTGAGGATATGTTTTCATGGTTTTTCTCACTGTGGATGTTTTTCCATGGTTTTTCTCACTGTTGATGGATGTTTCTTGGATGCTAACAACAGTTGCTGGATGTTTCTTGGATATCAACAACAATTGCTGGATGTTTCTTGGATGTCAACATAAGTTAACATCAACAATTGCTGGATTATTGATCGAGTCTAACGGGACAGGGTCAATGAAACCTCTTTCAAGGTCATTTTTTTTGTTGTTTCTAAGTGTATTGATCGACTCTAACGGGACAAGATCACGAGTCTCTTTCTAAGCCAATCAGGGAGTTACATAAGGTTTCCCTTTACATCAAAATTCACCCTTGAGATTTATAGTTGTTATTAGTTTGTGAATAGAATTCAAGGAGTGAGAACAGTTTGACTTTACTCATTAGGATATATTTGTAATAATGAGTGGAATGTTTACAATATTAGAAGTTGATAGCAGAGGTGCTGGCATTAATACAAGAGCACCAAACATTGCGGTGGAAATCACGAGAGGATCACGGCTCTGTCTGGAATGAGATGAAATATATGCAAGATATATGATATCCTTGAGCCAATTAAAAATTGAGCATCAATTATGCTTCGCTGCAAAAGTTGATATAGCGTTTGTGAATAGACTTCAAAGTGGTTTAAGTGCATTAGTGAAGCATATCAAAGATAATAAGCTGTATCGCTCATTGTACATGTGTAATATTATTGTTGTAATTATACAATAAAATTGTTTCGAAATCAAAAATGTTCCCTTTCTTTTTTTTAGAATATTAGATTAAGTAGACTTTTCAATGAAAAGTAGGAGGATGAAGTCAAACCCTGGAAAGAGCAGAAATAAAGATCAAACTTAAAACTAACACAAATTACTATGGATACATAAATGACAGCTAAACTTAAACTAAAACTAACACATGTCAAACTTAAAACTAACACAAATTACTATGGATACATAAATGACAGCTAAAGCCATCAGAAGTTTTAATTCATTATCATGTCAAATTAGAAGAAACAGTAAATACCACAAATAAAATTGGGGTCACCACCCTCTAAAACGATGTAAAAGGGTGCATGGCTTATTTTTCGATCCAAAACTGGACTTTTTTTTCTAACCAAAGTTTCATATTTGAACCATAGAAATGTATTTTCCATAATTTTCTTACAAAAAAACTAGAGTTTACAGTCAAAAGCCATTATTAGTTCAGATATTACGGAAATAGTTTATTTTTCGATCCAAAACTGGACTTTTTTCTGACCAAAGTTTCACATTTGAGCCAGAGAAATGTATTTTCTATAATTTTCTTACAAAAAAAAAGAGTTTATGGTCAAAAACCTTTATTAGTTCAGATTTTACGGAAATAGCTTATTTTTGATCCAAAGCTGGACTTTTTTCTAACCAAAGTTTCACATTTGAACCAAAGAAATGTATTTCCTATAATTGTGTTAATAAAAACTAGAGTTTACGGTCAAAAACCTTTATTAGTTCAGATTTTACGGAAATAGTTTATTTGTCGATTCAAAACTGGACTTTTTTCTAACCAAAGTTTCACATTTGAGCCAGAGAAATTTATTTTCCATAATTTTCTTACAAAAAAACTAGATTTTACGGTCAAAAACCTTTATTAGTTCAGATTTTACGGAAATAGTTTATTTTTCGATCCAAAACTGGACTATTTTCTCTAACCAAAGTTTCACTTATGAGACAAAGAAATTCATTTTCCATGATTTTCTTAAAAAAAAACTAGAGTTTACAGTCAAAAACCTTTATTAGTTCATATTTTACGGAAATAGTTTATTTTTCGATCCAAAACTGGACTTTTTCTAACCAAAGTTTCACATTTGAGTCAGAGAAATGTATTTTCCATAATTTTCTTACAAAAAACTAAAGTTGTGATACCCTTATGCCGCAATTCACTTGAAAACCCCATGTACTAAACAGACACACTCTTTTTGGCTAAAATAAATGTCTGTTATCAGTTTATTTCACTGCATTAGCAGTACCTTTTAATGGGGATGGCTCAAAGTTTCCTAAAGTAGATTTTTATTCTTTAAATGTGAGAGGGAGGGAAAAATTATTAATTACATATGCATATAATAGGACAAAAGATTCGATATACTATTGAATTTTAATATTAAATATAAGATTCAAAAATTATGCACTAGTTAGATTAATATATGACACTTCCTTGACAAAAATAACATCTTGATCAATATCTTCGATAAAAGTCACGACTTTTATCACACACACACACACACACACACACACACACACACACACACACACACACACACACACACACACACACACACACACACACACACACACACACACACACACACACACACACACACACACACACACACACACACACACACACACACACACACACACACACACACACACACACACACACACACACACACACACACACACACACACACACACACACACACACACACACACACACACACACACACACACACACACACACACACACACACACACACACACACACACACACACACACACACACACACACACACACACACACACACACACACACACACACACACACACACACACACACACACACACACACACACACACACACACACACACACACACACACACACACACACAGATAGACACACACACACACACACACACACACACACACACACACACACACACACACACACACACACACACACACACAAACACACACACACACACACACACACGCACAGAGACACACACACACACACACACACACACACGACACACACAGACATATAAAAAGAGACATACACACAAAAACACACACACACACACACACACACACACACACACACACACACACACACACACACACACACACACACACACACACACACACAAACAAAAAAACACACACAAACAAAAACAAACAAACCCAAACAAAACCCCACTCAAAAAAAAAAAAACAGAAAAACAAACCCACACACATTAAAAAAACACACATGAAAAAGAAACAAAGACACAGAAAACACACACACACAAAAAACACGCAATTGCACACAAAATGACACAAACACAAAACACACACATACAAAAATAGCACACACAAAAAACACCGACAAACACACAAACACGTAAACAAAGACACACACAAAAAAACACACGAACACAAAACAAGCGCAAACAAAACACACAAAAACTCACACAAAAAACACACACACATAAACACGAACACACAAACACACACAAAAACACACAAACAAACACACAAAAACACACGAACACAAAACACACACACACAAACACACGAACACAAAACAAACACACATACACAAAACAACATGCACACACATACATACACACACAAACAGAAGAACACACACACACACACACAAAACACACGCAAACGCACACAAAGAAACAACACACACACAAAAACAACACACACAAAAAAAAACACACAAAGACACAAATACATACACACAAAAACAGATACACACACACACACACACACACACACACACACACACACACACACACACACATACACAAACAAATAAAAACAACACACATACACAAAACACACAAACACAGAAACACAAACAAAGACACATACACACATAAAAACAAACACACAAAAAGACACACACACTTAAAAAAACACACAAGCACACACACACACAAAAATATACACACACACAGACACACAAAACACACACATACACATACACATAAAGACACACATACACACAAACACAAAACAAATACCCACAAACACACACACACAAAAACACACACACATACACAAAAAACACACACACAAACACACAAAAAAACACACCAACACAAACAAAAAACACACACACATACAAACATGCACACACACACACAAACATGCGCACACCCAAACACACACATAAACACACACACACACACACACACACACACACACATACATACATACATACACACAAACGCGCACACACACACACACACACTCACAAAAAAACCCACACACAGAAAAAAAAAAACACACACACACACACTTAAACACACACACACGCACACACACACACACGCATACACAAACACACACAGAAACACAGACACACACACACACACACATACACAAACACACACACACACACACAAACACACACACATGCACAAAACATACTTTTTTCTAACCAAAGTTTCACATATGAGTCAAAGAAACTTATTTTTAGTAATTTTCTTACAAAAAGCTAGACTTTACGATCAAAAACCTTTATTAGTTCAGATTTTACGGAAATAGTTTATTTTTCGATCCAAAACTGGACTTTTTTCTAAATAAATCATTTTTATAGTCTCCCTCCAGTATATTCAAATTCAGGGTACCCCCCCCTCCCTCCCAAAAAATATCCGTTAAGCGATGTTTATAGTTGTTATAGTTGTGTTGTAGTATTTGTAGTAGTTGTGTGTGTGGCTGAGACAAAAGAACATTATGCAGAAATCGGAGATTCCATTGAACGTGGATTCAGTTAAACGGGATTCAGATGCACGTTTATAAAATTGGGTCTCATTTACATCTACATCGGAGGGGTTGGGTTAAACAGAGGTTTAGTTGAACGGGGGTTACTTTAAATGGGTTATGTTTTACTAGGGTTGATACACTTATTGGCATAAATGCAATATGCCTCCCCTTTGGATTTATTGGGAGTCCAAACTAAAAGTTAAATGTTCTTAGAATTTCTGAAAATCTAAGGGAATATTGAATCTCCTGTTTCAGAGGCAGGGATGCCGTATGAAGGACGTTCATTTGTAATTTGGAACTGCTTATGCTATAAAATAAACTGACAACAAAGACATTTATTTTAGCCAAAAAAGACTGTGTCTCTTCACTACATGGGGTTTTCAACCGAAGTGAGGCATATCACTATCATTCTAGCCAATGCAATGCCGAAAAGCTGAAAGTTAAATGTTTTAAAATTACAATAAATCTATACAGATATTGAATCTCCTGTTTCGGAGGTGGGAATGCCGTATGAGGAGCGCTCGTTTCTAAAAGGTAGGCTACTGCTTATGCTATAAAATAAACTGATAACAAAGACATTATTTAGCCAAAAAAGACTGTGTCTCTTCAGTACATAGGGTTTTCAAGTGAATTGTGGCATAAAAGTATAATTCTAGTCAGTGGAATGCCAAAAAAGCTAAAAGTTAAATGTTTTAGAATTACGATAAATCTGTACAGATATTAAATCTCTTGTTTCAGAGGTGGGAATGCCGCATGAGTCATGTTCGTTGCTAAAAGGTACTACCAGTGCTATAAAAAGCTAAAAACAAAGACATATATTTTACCCTAAAATACTGTGTCTCTTCAATCCAGGGGTTTTCAAGCGAATTGTTGCATAAAAGTATCATTCTATTCAACGGATGAATTAAAATATCTGAAAATTCTTCGAATTCTCAGAATTTCTGAAAATCTAAGGGAATATTGAATCTCCTGTTTCAGAGGTGGGAATGCCATATAATGCACTTTCGTTTCTAAAATGTGCCATTGATTTGAAACTGGGGAAATAACGCCTTTTCCAGCCTTTATTTTTATCGTGTTTTTAATTGCATTTTCCTATATTTTTAATTTTACTTGTTAGTTTTTTTAAAATCACAGAACTTTTATAAACAATGTCTGTGCTTTGAAGATGTATTCTTTAGCAAAATTAAGACATTCATTTCCCTTTATTAATATCTTGAGTGTAAATGTCTTCTTGAGTATGTCAAATTGGGAGACTAGTAGGTCATTCTAGTGTTTGCCAGAAATGGGGAATCTTAGCTGTCTTGCAATAGGTTAATTTTAGAATATGGTTCCACATACAAAATACAGGGAATAGCAGTATTGTCCTTCCAGTTAAGGCACAAAGCCATTGGAGAGGAATGACCTTTCGAGTCCTGGCGGGGTCAAGAAGTAAGGAAAAAAAAATATAAGAAAGTTGTTTTTTGAGACTTTTTGGACTAAAAATGTGGCAGTGATGGTTGCGCAATCATTACCTCACCTTTTATAAAGTGTGTGCCACCATTAATTTAATAAAAAAAAAACACTTTGGGGGTTTCGGGGGAAAAAAAGTATTACATGACAGTGTTGTCTAATCATTACGTAAGGTGTGAGCTGTCGTTACGTTACAAGCGGGGGTTCCCTCATGGGTTCCTGTGGCAGGGTCACATAAAATTGCGTCAAGCAAATTAGACTTGACGGTTTGAAACGGGGTAAGTCGTATGACGTCATTGGAGTCTTGCCAAGTGTGTTCCCTTTAATAGAACTGATGGTTGCGTTTTGCAGGTGCGAGGGATTAAGAGCTCCTTCTTTTAATTGAACTTGTGTATTATCCCGACTACATTCCAGGTAATTGAAACACCTGAGAATGTTAACTAGAAATAGGGTATGCCCTTGAAATCTTGCCAAGACATGCCAAATCGATATTTAGACTATTTTGAATAGAATGGCTATGTAAAAATTTCTATTAGATGCATTTTCTATAAATATGCTGATATTTATTCCTTAAAATCTTGATTAATTTTTTGATTTCTTTCGTTATAAAAGTAAAAACATTTAAAAGAATTTTTTCAGTAAAGCACAAATTATATTTTGGCTTTTAGAAAGCCTGGGGTTTTCTACTCAGATTAGAACCTACTCTGATTACAACCCTACACAATTTTGATTGGATGCGTTTGGGGAAAACAGGTTGTCAGGGAGGGGGGGGGGAATAGTTGTCCTAGATCAATATTGACTCTTAAAAAGGAGCTGTAAATATACTTTTCCAATAAAATGAGTTTCCTCTAAAGTTCAAACACCCACAACTTCCATAAAAAGCTTATATGCCCCCTATGTATAACTTACAACCCTGGACTCTTTGGGGTTGTGTCAATCCCTAAGGCCTTGCTATGTGATCTTTGGACTGCTTTTGAATAAATCTCAAAACATCAGTAGCCTGATATAGCACATAAGAAAAAATAAATTTCTTAATATAATACCTTAATAGCTATAATATCCACCCTTAGATCACTCTCAATTTTCAAAAGGACACTAGAACTTCTGATTACCAATCCAACGAGGCCCCTCCGACGTGTATACAATTATCCTTTCTATATTAACCTTATATGCTCCCAGGGCATAACTTGCAACCCTTGAAAATATGATCATGATTGTGAAAATACGTGGTGGTGGGGGGGGGGGGTATCTACCCTTTGATCACTCTTAATCTTAAAAAGGACACTAGAACTTCTTATTACCAATCCAATGAGCCACCCTTCGAAATATATACGATCAGTCTTTCTATATAAACCTTATCTGTCCCCAGGGCATAACTTACATCCCCTGCCCTGAGGGCTGCTGGGGGGAGTGTGATCCTCAAAAACATGTTTTATGAACCTTTCAATTATGTTGAACAAAATGGTTATCTAAAAATTCTGATTGGATATGTTTGGGGAAAAGGTGGTCGTAAGAGTTAGTTGCCCTCCGAACACTTTTGACTATTAAAAGGGGCACTAGCCCTTTTAAATTTCCAATCGAAAGAGCTCTTTTAATACGTTGAATAAAATGGCTATTTCAAATTAAAATGGCTATCTCAAAGTGTTTGGGGAGATGATGAGCGTGGGGGAGGGGGGGGGGGGGGAATTTGCCCTCTGATCACTTTTTAGTAATAGAAAGGCACTAGTACTCTCAATTTTCAATCGAATGAGCTCTTTTTGAAGCTTTTACGACAAAAATTTCTACAAAAACCCTATATGCCCCAAGGGCATAATTCACAACCCTTGTCTTAAGGGCTATCGAGAGGTGGGTGACATCATCAAATTTCCAGAACTTTCAACTACGTTGAACAACATGGATATATAAAAATATTGATCGGAATTATATTTTGAAATTATGGGCGGGGGGGGGGGGTGATTCTTCCTTCGATTACTTTCGACTATTAAAAAGAGCAATAGGCCTATCATTTTCCGAAAAATTAGCCCTTTTAGAAGCTTTTTAAGACAAAGCTTTCTATAAGAACCTTTTATGCCCTCGGGGAATAACTTACAACCTTACTGCTGAGGGCTGTGGGGGGGGGGGGGTCGTCATACTCAAAGACATAATTTTCGGACCATTCAACTACCTTAAACAAAATGGCTATATCAAAATGTTGATCGGAAGTTTTTGGGGAAATGATGGGCGTCAGGGGGGTGGGCATTCATCCTCCGATCACTTTTGACTATTAATAAGAACACTAGCCCTCTTTATTTTCAATGGAATGAGCCCCTTTTGAAGTTTATATAAAAACATTCTATACCCCCCGAGTATAACTTACATTCCTTGGTCTAAGGGCTATGGGGGGGAGGGGTCATCCTAGAAGACCTAATTTCCTGAAATTTCAACTACGTCGAACCTAATGGCTATCTCAAAATTTTGATTGGATGTGTTTGGGAAAATTGTGGGCGTGAAGTTGCCCTTCAACCACTTTCGACTATTAAAAAGGGCCCGTGTCCTTTCAATTTCCATTCGAATGAACTATTTTTGAAGTTTGTACGACAAAGCATTCTATAAAAAACCTTATTTGCCCCCAGGGAATAACTTAAAGCTCTAACAGTGAGGACTGTGGGGGAAGTGTCATCTTCAAACACATAATTTCTGGACTTTTCAACTACGTTGAAAAAAATGGCTATCGCAAAATTTTGATCGGATGTGTTTGAGGAAATGGTGGCGTGGAAGGGGTGTTAGTTGCCTTCCAATCACTTTTGGCTATTAAAAAGGGCACAAGCCATCCCAATTTGCAATCGAATGAGCCTTTTTTGAAGTTTCTGTGACAACTTCTTCGATACAAAGTGCCCTGGTCTAAGGAAAAAAAAAAAATACATTGTGCCAATATCGTTCTTTACTTAGACAGCACTATTGCTCTGCCTATGATATTATTTTTTGTTGTTTAGACCAGGGCACTTCGTATCGAAGGAGTTGTCGTAGAAACTTCAAAAGGGCTCATTCGATTGGAAATTGGAATGGCTAGGGCCCTTTTTAATTGTCGAAAGTGATGGAAAGGCAACTAACACCCCTTCCACGCCCACCATTTTCCCAATACATCCAATCAAAATTTTGAGATAGTCATTTTGTTCAACATAGTTGAAACGCCCGGACATTATATCTTTGAGCAAGACAACCCCCTCACAACCCTCAGGGCAAGGGTTGTAGGTTATGCCGAGGGGTCATACAAGGTGTTTATAGAAAGCTTGTCATAGAAACTTCAAAATAGGCTCTTTCGATTTGAAATTGAAAGGGCTAGTGCCCTTTTTAGTAGTCGAAGTGATTGGAAGGCAACTAATCCCCATCACACGCCCACCATTTCCGGAAACACGTCCAATAAAAATTTGAAGACAGGCATTTTGTTCAACGTAGTTGAAACATCCGGAAATTAAATCTTTGAGGATTACAACCCCTTCACAGCCCTCAGGGCAGGGGTTGTAGGTTATGTCATGGGGTCATACAAGGTGTTTATAGAAAGCTTGTCGTGGAAACTTCAAAAAAGGGCTCTTTCGATTTGAAATTGAAATAGCTAGTGCCCTTTTAATAGTTGAAAATAACTGGAGGGCAGCTAACCCCCTCTAACACGAGGACAATTTACGCCCACCATTTCCCCAAATACATCCAATTGAAATTTTGAGATAGCCATTAAGTTAATCCGTGGGGGTATATAAGGTTCTACAGAAATCGTTGTCGTAGAAACTTCGAAAAGGGCTTATTCAATTGGAAATTGAAAGAATTTGTAACTTTTCTAATAGTTGAAAGAAATTGGAGGACAACTGACCCCCCTCTCACACCCACCATTTCCACAAACACATCCAATCAAAATTGTGAGATAGTAATTTTGTTCAACTAAGTTGAAAGGTCCGGAAATTATGTCGTTGAGGATGAAAACCCCCTCACTGGCCTCAGGGCAATTGTTGTAAGTTATGCCGTGGGGTCATACAAGAGTTTTATAGAAAGCTTGTCGTAGAAACCTCAAAAAGGGCTCTTTCGATTTGAAATTGAAAGGGCTAGTGCCCTGTTTAATAGTCGAAGTGATTGGAGGGCAACTAACCCCCATCTCATGCCCGCCATTTCCGCCAACACATCCAATAAAAATTTTGAGATAGGCATTTTGTTCATCGTAGTAGAAATGTTTGGAAATTATGTCCTTTAGGATAAGACTCCGCCCAAAACATTCAGGGCAAGGGTTTTAAGTTATGCCCTGTGGCATAGAAGGTTTTCATGAAAAGTGTTGTTGTAGAATCTTCATAAAGGGTTCATTCGAGTGGAAATTAAAAGTGATAGTGCCTTTTTTAATAGTCGAAAGTGATTGGAGGGCAAGTTACGTCCACCATTTCCCCGAATACATCCAAGGAAAATATTGAGATAGCCATTATTTTCAATATAGTTGAAATTCTTAGAAACTAGGTCTTTAAAGATGACACACCTCCCCCCCCAGGGGGGGGGAGGGGTGTCATCATAAAATAAAGGAGATAGACATTCTGTTCAATGTAGTAGAAATGTTCTGAAATTGTGTCTTTGAGGATGACACTCCCCCAAAAACCCTCAGGGTAAGGGTTGTAAGTTATGCCCTGTGGGGCATATAAGATTTTCATAAAATGTGTTGTTGTAGAAACTTCATAAAGGGCTCATTCGATGGGAAATTAAAAGGGATAGTGCCTTTTTTAATAGTCGAAAGTGATTGGAGGGCAACATACGCCAACCATTTCCCCAAATACATCCAATTAAAAATTTTAGATAGCCATTTTGTTTGATGTAGTTGAAAGTTTTAGAAATTAGGTCTTTGTGGATGAAAGCCCCCACACCCCCCAGGACAAGGGCTGTAAGCTATTCCCTGGGGATATCTAAGGTTCTACAGAAAGTGTTGTCGTAGAAACTTCGAAAAGGGCTTATTCGATTTCAAATTGAAAGAACTAGTACCCCTTTTAATAGTCGAAAGGGATTGGAGGACAACTGACCCCCCTCTCACACCCACCATTTCCTCAAATACATCCAATCAAAATTTTTAGATAGCCATTGTGTTCAACGTTGTTGAAATTTCCGGAAATTAGGTCTTTAAGGATGACACCCCCCCAGCCCTCAGGGCAATGGTTGTAAGTCATGCAGTGGGGACATATAAGGTTTTTATAGCAAGTTTTGTCGTTGAAACTTCAAAAAGGGCTCATTCGATTGAAATTGAAAAGGTTAGTGTCCTTATTGTTAGTCAAAAGGTATTGGAGGGCAACTAACCCCCCTCTGACACCCACCATTTCCCAGAACACATCCAATAAAAATTCTGAGATAACCATTTTGTTTAACGTAGTTGAAAGGTCCAGAAATTATGTCTTTGATTATGACAAAACCCCCACAGCCCCCAGGGCAAAGGTTGTAAGCTATGCCCTCGGGTTATATAAGGCTTTTATAGAAAGTGCTGTCGTAGAAACTTCAAAAAGGGCTCATTCAAATGGGATTGGGAGGGCTAGTACCCTCATAATAATAGTCAACAGCGATCGGAGGGTGAATCCCCCCCACGCCCATAATTTCCCCAAATGGTTGCGATCAACATTTTGATATAGCCGTTTTGTTGAACGTAGTTGAAGGGTCAGGAAATTACGTCTTTTAGTATGACCCCCCCCCCTTCCACAGCCCTCACGGCAAAGGTTGTAAGTTATGCCCTGGGGCACATAAGGTTTTTATAGAAAGTGTTCTCGTAAAAACTTCAAAAAGTGCTCACTCGATTGCAAATTGAGGGGGCTATTGCCCTTTTTAATTATCAAAGGTAATCGAAAGGAGAATCATCCCCCACGCTCATCGTTTTCCCAAACTTTTCCGATCAATATTTAGACATAGCCATTTTATTCAACATAGTTGACAGGTCTAGAAATTATTTCTTTGAGAATGACAACCCCCCACCCCTTATCCTTCAGGACAAGGGTCATAAGTTATGGCCTTGCGGCATATAAGGTTTTTACAGACAGTTTTGTCGTAGAAGCTTCAAAAAGGGCTCATTCGGTTGGAAATTGAGAGGACTAGTTCTTTTTTATTTAGTCGAAAGTGATCAGAGGGTAAGTGACCCCAACACCCATCCTTTCCCCAAACACTTCCATTCAAAATTTTGAGATAGCCATTTCGTTCAACGAGTTTGAAAGATCTGGAAAATATGTCTTTAAGGATAACAAATCCCTCCGGCCATCAGGGCAGGGGTTGTAAGTTATGGTCTGGGGGCATATAAGGTTTTTATACAAAACGTGGTCATATAAACTTGGGAGGGGGCTCATTGGATTGGTAATCAGACGCTCTAGTGCTCTTTTTAAGAGTGAAAGTAATCGTAGGGCAATTACCCCCCCCCCCCCACACACACACACACACGTCGTATTGTCCCGAAATGAATCTAACAGAAATTTTTAGATAGCTATTCTATTCAAGATGTAATACAGGCAAACTAGCCAAAAATATGGGTCGACCCCAAACAAATTGCAACAGAAATGATTTTTATATCATATTGTAGAACAAAAAAAGCTTAACAACATATCCAAAGTTGAACATTCTAGGTCGACGTAAAAGCTCTTTTTTATTTGCTTTTCCTGTCATTTTTTCAGTTTTTTCTAAAATAAATGAATTATCTTCAAATTTTCGTTTTTCTGTATATGAAGTACCGTCCTGGATTAAAATGAAGAGCTGAGCCCGAAAATGAAAGCAAATTTATGTACAAGGTACCAGAAAAAAGTTTCATAATCATCAATATGTGATTTTACCCTTCTCATCGTTGTGACCTCTTTTTCACCATACTATCAGAAGGCCACAATTCTGATATAAAATGATGAACTGAACCCTAGAATCAAATCAACCTAATGTAATGTCTACTAGAAAATTATATCTGCATATATCAATATATCTGCCAACAAGCTAAAAAAGTTTCACTGCGAACGTTCTCCTTTCCCATTGACTTAATATTTAAAGGTAAGAGATCAGTTTTGTTTGTGTCATCATTTCAACCAAAGATCTACATTCTGAAATGGTAAACTAATGTATGCAACCGTACGTAGTAAAACTCTTGCAAATTTATATCAAAGAAATATTTTAATTTTTACTTTTCAGAGACATCTACTGAGAAGATTATTACGTCTTGAAAAGCATCTTGTGCTAAAAGATGAACCTTAACGTTAGGCTGTCCAAACTTGTAACACTCCGATATGGTATCTGTACTGCGAAACTTCTTAAGAGCCGAACGATCTGGGTCATGAGATATCCACTTAAAATCCACCTCTGACATGCTACCTTATCTTCTGGTATCTGGGCACAACAATTACGCAGAATCCTGCCAGTTTTACATCCAGCAAATGGTCAAGCTCCAAAAAACCCATCATGCCGTTTATCATGCCTTCCAGAATGGGATGCATGTGATCAGACATTCTGATAGATTCTGGGCTCTCCACGGATTTTGTCATTAAGTAGAAGCTCATGTGCTGTCTCAAAACAGCTGGTGACCTTACCGATAGAAGTGGTATGACAGAGATTCAAAGATCCTTATGGGTTCTGTCTCGACCAGTCTGATCTGCACTAAATCTTCTGATGGAGGGTATGCAACAGGTTTTCTATGGAACTAGTGAACAACACAAGGAAACGTCCAACCCGAAGCATTTAAGAGACTTTAAACACACCTAGATCATTATCAATTTCCTAGAAAAAACGATCCCCCTTTAATGGGGATCTTCAATTAAAAAATATCACCAACGGTCTGACAGCCTACGAATCTGCCAACGTTGATTTTTTTAGAGATTTAGGCCTAAAAATCATTAACTCTATGTCTGGAAAGCTAGTCGCTTATTTTGCTTTTCGACGAAAACAACAGGCAGTTCAGATTTACTACAAAGCAGAATCTAAGCGGATATTGCAAAAGAATGAACCCCACTCTCCATTTTCAGAGTTTCATCACGCTAGTAAAGTGGACCAATCTCACGGAATCTGATCAATAACAGCACTCCTATATACCCTAGTGTCTTGTATTGATCCTGCCAGTCTTCGGTTTACTATAACATAATCAATAAGGTTTGCTGTCTTACCATCATGCGAATACCATGTTAACATGTGAGCCATTTTATGATCAACCACCGTATTGGTTATAACTAGATTGTTATACCTACAAAATTGTAAAAGTCTGTATCCATTACTTATTACTGTTATTTAGAGTTTTTACTGTTAGATTTTTACTGTTACTAGTGAGGGCTTACAATTTTCAAACGGACCAATACCCACTACTCCTTTCATCCAATTGTTTAACGGCAAAAGAAGAAGATTTAAAAGCGCATCCCTCTTTCTGTGACCAGGTGTCGCAATTTTATGCAAATTCCCACTCCTGGCAAGATTCCCATCCTTGACAAGATTCCTGGGAGTTTCAATTAATTCGAATGTGGTCGGGATAAAAAAAAGTAGTAATAACAGGGGGGGGGGGCTCCTAGCTCCTCGCACGTGTTTCTAGCTGGCGAGATAGTTTTCAGTATAGCGTAACAGGAACTTTGGTATTTCAGAGCTTTAAAGACAGTCGGGTCCCTTTTATTGGTGGTAATTTTTCTTCATTTTGAAATAAACTTAATTGTATATTTAAGTTTCTGATCGTTTTAATTTTCATTTATTCATTCATAGCAATTTCTTTGCGCTCTAAGTTTGACATATCATAGTCTATGCACTAACGTAGACATAGTAAGCAAAGTTTTAGATCCCTTTGCATGGAGAAGATGTTCATAGGGAATTTGGAGAGAGTTCAATAGATCGAAACTTTAAATTCCTAATGCCCTTAATGGGGGATTAGACTGATGGGGTGGTTAGCCTCCTTTCTATACTTTTTTGCTCCTGGGAAGCTCTGTAACCTCACATAACATTGAATCAAACTTTTGGGATAGCCATTTTCCTCAAAATAGCTGAAAAATCTAATGAATATGCCTCAAATGAAGACACGGCCCGTGGTGTCCCAGGGGCAGCCTGAATCACAGAACATGAAGAGTGTTGCTAAAAGAGCCATAAAAGTCACTAAATAGCCGAAAGGAAATAACTGACTATATCGGAGGCAGAGCAATAGCACTGTCTAAGTAAAGAGCAATGTGGACACAATGTTGTTTTATTCTTTTCTTTTTTTAGACCAGGTGCTTCGTATAGAAGGAGCTGTTGTAGAAACTTCAAAAATAGCTCATTTGATTGGAAATTGAGAGGGTTAGTGCCCTTTTTAATATTCAAAAGTAATTTGAGGGGAAATACCCCCCCCTCCCTTCACGCCTATCATTTCCCCAAACACATCCAATCAAAAATTTAAGATAGCCACTCTGTTCAACGTAGTTGAAAGTTCTGGAAATCAAGTCTTTGAAAAAGGCCCCCCCCAAAGCCCTCAGGAAAAGGGAAGTAAGTTATGCTCCAGAGGGTAAATAAGGCTGTTATGGAAAGGGTGGTCGTATAAACTCCGGACGGGGGGCTCAATAGATTGGAAATCAAAAGTTTTAGTGCCCTGTTTAAGATTCAAAGTGATCAGAGGGCAGCTAACACCCTACATCGTATTTTTCACAAATGCATCCGATAGAAATTTTGAAATAGCCATTTGTTCAAAAATAGTCCAAAGTTCATGTAACAAGGCCTTTAGGGTGGACACAACTCCCTGAGTCTGACGGTAAAGGCTGTAAGTTATGCCCCCGAGGAATATAAGATTTTTATGGAAGGAGTGGTCGTTTGAACATTAAAGAAGGCCCGTTTTATTGAAAATATATAGTTCTACCCAAACGCATTCGATCGAAATGGTGATATAGCCATTATGTTACCAATAGTCCAAAGAGCATATAGCAATATCTTCAGGGTGGAAAGAATCCCCCAGATACCAAGGGGAAGGGTTGTGAGTTACACCGTGGTGCCTATAAGGTTTTTATGGAACGGGAGGTCGTATAAACTTTGGATTACATGGGGCTCGTTTGATTCAAAAGTTGGAAGTTTTAGTGCAATTTTTAAGAGTCAAAAGTGAATTTAGGGCAATCAGCCCTCCCTCCCTCCCCCCTCCAAGCCTATCATTCCTCAAAATATATCCGATCCAAATTTTAAGATATCTATCTTGTTCAGCATTGTCGACAGGGCCAGTAATTATGTCTTAGGGGATGGCAACCTCCCCACAGTCCTCAGGGTAAGGGCTGTAAGTTAGGCAATTCGTTCATTGTTCACATATAGTATATGATATTGAGAAAGGTATGCATGTTTGAACTTTACTTTCCAAGAAGACGAATGGCATTCAGGCAAGCCTTTCAGAAAATGATGAACTAAATCAAAAAACGTTATGTCATTATGAATTGCATTATGGGCCAACTCAAGAATGATTAGGCATATTAATTTGGAACTTTCAGAAAATGGCAAGGGAGATGATAATATCATGCTACCAATCAAGGCCGTACCCAGAGGGAGGGTTAGGGGGTTTGAACCTCTCCCGAAATGTTTTATTTGACTCGTAAAAACGTAACAAAATGGATATAAACAAATTTTGTATGAGTTTTTTGAGATTTTTTGTAACCTCCCCCCCCCCCCCAAAAAAATATTGAGTAAAACCCCCTCCGAAAAAAAAGGTCCTTGGTGCGGCCTTGCTACCAAAACTACTACAACTACCACCACTATTACTGTCACATTACTCCATTTACAATATTGAGGGAAATTCTAACCAAATCAAAAGACGCTATTTGCATGCATATTGTCAAAAAAACACATATCAAGAATTGATTTGGTTATTAAGTTGGAACTTTGACGGAAAGCTTAAAGGAGAACATCATCTGAAAAATGAAGAAGGATGCACACTATTGCTAATACTGCTATCACTGCTACATTTGCTGCTACTGCTACTTCAGCTACTACTTCTATTGCAACTACTTGTAAGGTTACGAACATTGAGATGAACATCTCAAGAGACATATGAACATGTAGGTTATCAAAGGAACATATAAACAATATCATAGTTATGGCTAATTGCAAAATGTTGAAACTTCCAGGACTTGATGAAACGGATGTTCTACTGACCAAAAGGCAATATGTTAATACTACTACTGTTACTAGTACTACCGCTATTGCTATTAATAGTAGTAAAACTACCATAAATCACTATCAATAAATAAATGAAACACAAAACGAACAAAATTACAATAAATAGCTAAGTCAAACACAAAACAAGCAAAAATTGACATAGGTAAGTCTGATAACTCCCATGCCTTCTCAAAACCAGAAAATAATTTGCACTTTACTGAAAAAAATGACCGTGAATTGTCAGTTTAATTAACAAATACTGATACTCATTCATTAAATTTTTAATAATTTTTATTTATTAAAGTAAAAATAAATAAATAATTTAAAATGTATTTCTTTTTCGGTAAAGTACAAATTGTTTTCTGGTCTTTAGAAGGCATTGGGGTTATCAGCCCTACTATTGCTAATTTTTGCTCTTTTTTAGTTTGACTCGGCTATTTATTGTAATTTCTGTACGTTTTGAGTTCCATTTATTTATTGATAGTGATTTATGGTAGATTTACCCTTGGAAAATTACTTGACTTTATTTCTGCTCACCTTTGGCTTAATGGAGCTCTTTACTTTTCTTTGAAAAACTTAGATAATTTCGGAGACCACACTGCCTTTCCATGACGATAAATAAAAGTTCAAATAGGGATAAAATCCTTTTAATAGACAGTGAAATAGAAATTCACAAAAATACCAGATATTTCGGTCACATATACCATAGTAGTAAAATCAGTTTTACTACTGATGACGGTCACTGTATATGTGACCGAAATATCTGGTATTTTTGTGAATTTCTATTTCACTGTCTATTAAAAGGATTTTATCCCTATTTGAACTTTTATTTATTTGAAAAACTTGTTTTGTGGAAACAGTTTTAAATAATAAAGAACAAAGATTACAAAGCGTTTTGCTTTTATGATTAATGTCAATCCACCATGGAAAGCGAATTCAAATATTATAGCTTCAAAATTGTCATAAGACCTGAGTAGAATGCTAATAATGAATTTGCTTAATGCTCTACACCTTTTCAAAGAGAGTCAGTACTCCCTCATACAGTTTGAAGTGGACATTGCAAAAAAGCTGGCAAGCTATAAAGTGATTAAACACGTTTTGAAACTATATTCAAGGTTGTATAAGAGAATTAGACTGTTTTGTTTTTTTTGCTATTGATATCAATTGTGCAATGAATTTCACAAGAAAATGCTGCGTGTACATTTAAAAAAAGCTTGCAACCTATAATGTGGTCCAACATGTTTTGAGAGTATGGTCATGGTTTTATAAGACAACGCTTTTTGTTATTGATATCAATTGCACAAGAATATACACTTCGGTTTTACATGCACATTTAAAAAAAAAGCTGGCAAGCTATAAAGTGGTCCAACATGATTTGAGAGTATAGTCGAAATTATATAGCTCATCCAGACTGGTTTTTGAGGCAACATCCGTTTTTTAGGGGGCCAATTAGAGACATCGGAGCTTGCTCCATATACGATAACTCGACTGGTGATTGGTAATAAATAAAAGGAGTGATTTTTATTCATCCTTGAGATTTTGTATAAAATGTTCATACCTTACAATTAAATTTTCATTATAATTTAACATACTATCGATATTACACTAAATATTATTAACTTTGAAGCAATGGATACATCAATTTATAATGTGAGTACAGCCTACTAAATTTCTTAATTTATTTCCAAATAAAATCATTTTACCACCCCACTAGTAAATTCAAATCTCAGGGGGGCATAGCCCCCCCCCCCCAAACAATACAAACCCTACAACATCATGAGTATAGTCACTAGAAAACGTAAAGTACGCTCTTTTTTCTATTATGTAAATAACATCCTCCCTCCCCTCCTATGTTTACGAGTTTATTTCATTAGTTTTAGTTATTTCGTTCAAAATGTCCTTTTTTCCCATTACCAAAAATCTTTTTTTTCTGGTCTAAAACCACATGTGTTTATAATTACAGAAAGGGTCCTTTTTGGAACCAAACTTCGCAAGCTCGTGTTATCACAGATTAATAGCACATGTTTATGGATAGCAGCAAGGGTTTTCCTTGACAAAGAGAGAAATTGTATTCTGGCCTAATTAAACGAGATATATTCTATTTTCAATTGTATTCCATGATTAAGAGGGTTTTTATAAAAAAATAAGGCGGGGGAGGGGAGCAATGTATCAATTCTAAAAACTTTCCTTGCGAGGTGAAAAAACAAACTATTTCGTCACATGGAAAGTAAGGGGGAGGGAGAGGGGGATTTTTTGTGCAGACTAATTTTTTCTTCTGTAAAAAAGGGGGTTGTTTTTCCATACTAAATTTTCTTTTTTTAAGGAAGAGGTGGATTCATACAATTACTCTCCCCCTGATAAGAAAGCTAAGGCTAATGGTATTACTCCAATGCAACAACTGGAGATAGCCGATGGCGATGTCACTGGCTTGTACAGATGAGCTAGTGGGGTTCACCATCCTGTGAGCAGCCGTCCATTCTCTTTTCGGTTTTTGACCAGACTGTATTCGCGTGGCCCTGGATGACTCGGCTATCTCCAGTTGTTTGACATGTGCAAAAAGGGGTAAGGGATTTGTGAATTGGAGTGTAACTCGAGAGTAGTTTGTTATTAAAAAATTGGATACTACAATCAGAATTGTTTGACTGACATTTGCGAAAAGGGGTAAGGGATTTGCGAATTGGAGTGTAACTCGATAATAGTTTGTTTTTGCAGTAAACTCTTAGTTTTTGTAAGAAAATTATGGAAAATACAATTCTCTGGTGCAAATCTGAAACTTTAGTCTATTTTTGGATCGAAAAATAAACTATTTCTGTAAAATCTGAGCTAATAAGGGTTTTTGGCCGCAAACTCTACTTTTTTGTAAGAAAATTATGGAAAATACAATTCGTTGGCTCACAGGTGAAAATTAAGTCCAGTTATGGATCGAAAAATAAACTATTTCTATATAATCTGAACTAATAAGAGTTTTTTGCCGTAAACTCTAGTTTTTTGTAAGAAAATTATGGAAAATACAATTGGCTGGTTCAAATCTGAAACTTTAGTCTATTTTTGGATCGAAAAATAAACTATTTCTGTAAAATCTGAGCTAATAAGGGTTTTTGGCCGTAAACTCTAGTTTTTATTGTAAGAAAATTATGGAAAATACAATTCGTTGGCTCAAAGGTGAAAATTAAGTCCAGTTATGGATCGAAAAATAAACTATTTCTATAAAATCTGAGCTAATAAGGGTTTGTTGCAGTAAACTCTAGTTTTTGTAAAAAATTATGGAAAATACAAGTCTCTGGTGCAAATCTGAAACTTTAGTCTATTTTTGGATCGAAAAATAAACTATTTCTGAAAAATCTGAGCTAATAAGAGTTTTTGGCCGCAAACTCTAGTTTTTTGAAAGAAAATTATGGAAAATACAATTCGTTGGCTCATAGGTGAAAATTAAGTCCAGTTATGGATCGAAAAATAAACTATTTCTATGAAATCTGAGCTAATAAGGGTTTTTTGCCGTAAACTCTAGTTTTTTGTAAGAAAATTATGGAAAATACAATTGTCTGGCTCAAATCTAAAACTTAAGTCTATTTTTGGATCGAAAAATAAACTATTTCTGTAAAATCTGAGCTATTAAGGATTTTTTGAAGTAAACTCTAGTTTTTTGTAAGAAAATTATGGAAAATACAATTCTCTGGTGCAAATCTGAAACTTTAGTCTATTTTTGGATCGAAAAATAAACTATTTCTGTAAAATCTGAGCTAATAAGGGTTTTTGGCCGTAAACTCTAGTTTTTTGTAAGAAAATTATGGAAAATACAGTTCGTTGGCACATAGGTGAAAATTAAGTCCAGTTATGGATCGAAAAATAAACTATTTCTATAAAATCTGAGCTAATAAGGGTTTTTTGCCGTAAACTCTATTTTTTTAAGAAAATTATGGAAAATACAATTGTCTGGTTCAAATCTGAAACTTTAGTCTATTTTTGGATCGAAAAATAAAACTATTTCTGTAAAATCTGGGCTAATAAGGGTTTTTGACCGTAAACTTTAGTTTTTTGTAAGAAAATTATGGAAAATATAATTTTATGGTTCAAATCTGAAACTTTTGTATATTTTTGTATCGAAAAATAAAACTTTTTCTATAAAATCTGAGCTAAAAATGGGTTTTTGACCGTAAACTCTAGTTTTTTTGTAAGAAAATTATGGAAAATACAAGTCGTTGGCTCATAGCTGAAAATTAAGTCCAGTTATGGATCGAAAAATAAACTATTTCTATCAAATTTGAGCTAATAAGGGTTTTTTGCAGTAAACTCTAATTTTTTGTAAGAAAATTATGGAAAATACAATTCTCTGGTGCAAATCTGAAACTTTAGTCTATGTTTGGATCGAAAAATAAACTATTTCTGTAAAATCTGAGCTAATAAGGGTTTTGGCTGCAAACTCTAGTTTTTTGTAAGAAAATTATGGAAAATACAATTCGTTGGCTCATAGGTGAAAATTAAGTCCAGTTATGGATTGAAAAATAAAACTATTTCTATAAAATCTGAGCTAATAAGGGTTTTTGGCCGCAAACTCTAGTTTTTTGTAAGAAAACTATGGAAAATACAATTCGTTGGCTCATAGGTGAAAATTAAGTCCAGCTATGGATCGAAAAATAAACTATTTCTATAAGATCTGAGCTAATAAGGGTTTTTTGCCGTAAACTCTAGTTTTTAGTAAGAAAATTATGAAAAATACAATTGTCTGGTTCAAATCTGAAACTTTAGTCTATTTTTGGATCGAAAAATAAAACTATTTCTGTAAAATCTGAGCTAACAAGCGTTTTTGGCCGTAAACTCTAGTTTTTTGTAAGAAAATTATGGAAAATGCAATTCTCTGGTGCAAATCTGAAACTTTAGTCTATTTTTGGATCGAAAAATAAACTATTTCTGTAAAATCTGAGCTGATAAGAGTTTTTTTTGCCGTAAAAACTAGTTTTTTTGTAAGAAAATTATGGAAAATACAATTGTCTGGCTCAAATCTGAAACTTTAGTCTATTTTTGGATCGAAATATTAACTATTTCTGTAAAATCTGAGCTATTAAGGATTTTTTGAAGTAAACTCTAGTTTTTTGTAAGAAAATTATGGAAAATACAATTCTCTGGTGCAAATCTGAAACTTTAGTCTATTTTTGGATCGAAAAATAAACTATTTCTGTAAAATCTGAGCTAATAAGGGTTTTTGGCCGCAAACTCTAGTTTTTTGTAAGAAAATTATGGAAAATACAATTCGTTGGCTCATAGGTGAAAATTAAGTATATATAATTAAGTATATAATAGGTGAAAATAAGAAAATTATGGAAAATGCAATTCTCTGGTAAAAATCTGAAACTTTAGTCTATTTTTGGATTGAAAAATAAACTATTTCTCTAAAATCTGAGCTAATAAGAGTTTTTGGCCGCAAACTTCAGTTTTTTGTAAGAAAATTATGGAAAATACAATTCGTTGGCTCATAGGTGAAAATTAAGTCCAGTTCAAAATGTCTGGTTCAAATCTGAAACTTTAGTCTATTTTTGGATCGAAAAATACACTATTTCTGTAAAATATGAGCTAATAAGGGTTTTTTGCAGTAAACTCTGGTTTTTTGTAAGAAAATTATGGAAAATACAATTTTCTGGTTCAAATCTGAAACTTTAGTCTATTTTTGGATCGAAAAATAAAACTGTTTCTGTAAAATCTGAGCTAATAAGAGTTTTTGGCCGCAAACTCTATTTTTTTGTAAGAAAATTATTGAAAATACAATTTGTTGGCTCATAGGTGAAAATTAAGTCCAGTTATGGATCGAAAAATAAACTATTTCTATAAAATCTGAGCTAATAAGGTTTTTTTGCCGTAAACTCTAGTTTTTTGTAAGAAAATTATGGAAAATACAATTGTCTGGCTCAAATCTGAAAAATTATTCTATTTTTGGATCGAAAAATAAACTATTTCTGTAAAATCTGAGCTAATAACGGTTTTTGGCAGCAAACTCTAGTTTTTTGTAAGAAAATTATGGAAAATACAATTCGTTGGCTCATAGGTGAAAATTAAGTCCAGTTATGGATCGAAAATAAACTATTTCTATAAAATCTGAGCTAATAAGGGTTTTTTGCCGTAAACTCTATTTTTTTTTAAGAACGTTATGGAAAATACAATTGTCTGGTTCAAATCTGAAACTTTAGTCTATTTTTGGATCGAAAAATAAACTACTTCCGTAAAATCTGACTAATAGGGGTTTTTGACCGTAAACTCTAGTTTTTTTGTAAGAAAATTATGGAAATACAATTTTCTTGTTCAAATCTGAAACTTTAGTCTATTTTTGGATCGAAAAATAAAACTATTTCTATAAAATCTGAGCTAAAAAAGGGTTTTTGACCGTAAACTCTAGTTTTTTTGTAAGAAAATTATGGAAAATACAATTCGTTGGCTCATAGGTGAAAATTAAGTATATATAATTAAGTATATAATAGGTGACAATAAGAAAATTATGGAAAATGCAATTCTCTGGTGCAAATCTGAAACTTTAGTCTATTTTTGGATCGAAAAATAAACTATTTCTGTAAAATCTGAGCTAATAAGAGTTTTTGGCCGCAAACTCTAGTTTTTTGTAAGAAAATTATGGAAAATACAATTCGTTGGCTCATAGGTGAAAATTAAGTCCAGTTCAAATTGTCTGGTTCGAATCTGAAACTTTAGTCTATTTTTGGATCGAAAAATAAACTATTTCTGTAAAATCTGAGCTAATAAGGGTTTTTTGCACTAAACTCTAGTTTTTTGTAAGAAAATTATGGAAAATACAATTCGTTGTCTCATAGGTGAAAATTAGGTCCAGTTATGGATCGAAAAATAAACTATTTCTATAAAATCTGAGTTAATAAGGGTTTTTTGCCATAAACTCTAGTTTTTTGTAAGAAAATTATGGAAAATACAATTGTCTGGCTCAAATCTGAAAAATTAGTCTATTTTTGGATCGAAAAATAAACTATTTCTTTAAAATCTGAGATAATTAGGGTTTTTGGCAGCAAACTCTATTTTTTTGTAAGAAAATTATGGAAAATACAATTCGTTGGCTCATAGGTGAAAATTAAGTCCAGTTATGGATCGAAAATAAACTATTTCTATAAAATCTGAGCTAATAAGGGTTTTTTGCCGTAAACTCTATTTTTTTAAGAACGTTATGGAAAATACAATTGTCTGGTTCAAATCTGAAACTTTAGTCTATTTTTGGATCGAAAAATAAACTATTTCTGTAAAATCTGACTAATAAGGGTTTTTGGCCGTAAACTCTAGTTTTTTTGTAAGAAAATTATGGAAAACGCAATTTTCTGGTTCAAATCTTAAACTTTAGTCTATTTTTGGATCGAAAAATAAAACTATTTCTATAAAATCTGAGCTAAAAAAGAGTTTTTGACCGTAAACTCTAGTTTTTTTTTAAGAAAATTATGTAAAATACAATTCGTTGGCTCATAGGTGAAAATTAAGTCCACTTATGGATCAAAAAATAAACTATTTCAATAAAAACTGAGCTAATAATGGTTTTTTGCGGTAAACTCTAGTTTTTTGTAAGAAAATTAAGGAAAATACAATTCTCTGGTGCAAATCTGAAACTTTAGTCTATTTTTGGATCGAAAAATAAACTATTTCTGTAAAATCTGAGCTAATAAGGGTTTTTGGCTGCAAACTCTAGTTTTTTGTAAGAAAATTATGGAAAATACAATTCGTTGGCTCATAGGTGAAAATTAAGTATATATAATTAAGTATATAATAGGTGAAAATAAGAAAATTATGGAAAATGCAATTCTCTGGTGCAAATCTGAAACTTTAGTCTATTTTTGGATCGAAAAATAAACTATTTCTGTAAAATCTGAGCTAATAAGAGTTTTTGGCCGCAAACTCTAGTTTTTTGTAAGAAAATTATGGAAAATACAATTCGTTGGCTCATAGGTGTAAATTAAGTCCAGTTCAAATTGTCTGGTTCAAATCTGAAACTTTAGTCTATTTTTGGATCGAAAAATAAACTATTTCTGTTAAATCTGAGCTAATAAGGGTTTTTTGCAGTAAACTCTAGTTTTTTGTAAGAAAATTATGGAAAATACAATTTTCTGGTTCAAATCTGAAACTTTAGTCTATTTTTGGATTGAAAAATAAAACAATTTCTTTAAAATCTGAGCTAATAAGAGTTTTTGGCCACAAACTCTAGTTTTTTGTAAGAAAATTATGGAAAATACAATTCGTTGGCTCATAGGTGAAAATTTAGCCCAGTTATGGATCGAAAATAAACTATTTCTATAAAATCTGAGCTTATAAGGGTTTTTTGCCGTAAACTCTATTTTTTTTAAGAACGTTATGGAAAATACAATTGTCTGGTTCAAATCTGAAACTTTAGTCTATTTTTGGATCGAAAAATAAACTATTTCTGTAAAATCTGTCTAATAAGGGTTATTGGCCGTAAACTCTAGTTTTTTTGTAAGAAAATTATGGAAAACGCAATTTTCTGGTTCAAATCTGAAACTTTAGTCTATTTTTGGATCGAAAAATAAAACTATTTCTATAAAATCTGAGCTAAAAAAGGGTTTTTGACCGTAAACTCTAGTTTTTTGTAAGAAAATTATGGAAAATACAATTCGTTGGCTCATAGGTGAAAATTAAGTCCAGTTATGGATCGCAAAATAAACTATTTCAATAAAAACTGAGCTAATAAGGGTTTTTTGCGGTAAACTCTAGTTTTTTGTAAGAAAATTAAGGAAAATACAATTCTCTGGTGCAAATCTGAAACTTTAGTCTATTTTTGGATCGAAAAATAAACTATTTCTGTAAAATCTGAGCTAATAAGGGTTTTTGGCTGAAAACTCTAGTTTTTTGTAAGAAAATTATGGAAAATACAATTCGTTGGCTCATAGGTGAAAATTAAGTATATATAATTAAGTATATAATAGGTGAAAATAAGAAAATTATGGAAAATGCAATTCTCTGGTGCAAATCTGAAACTTTAGTCTATTTTTGGATCGAAAAATAAACTATTTCTGTAAAATCTGAGCTAATAAGAGTTTTTGGCCGCAAACTCTAGTTTTTTGTAAGAAAATTATGGAAAATACAATTCGTTGGCTCATAGGTGTAAATTAAGTCCAGTTCAAATTGTCTGGTTCAAATCTGAAACTTTAGTCTATTTTTGGATCGAAAAATAAACTATTTCTGTAAAATCTGAGCTAATAAGGGTTTTTTGCAGTAAACTCTAGTTTTTTGTAAGAAAATTATCGAAAATACAATTTTCTGGTTCAAATCTGAAACTTTAGTCTATTTTTGGATTGAAAAATAAAACTATTTCTGTAAAATCTGAGATAATAAGAGTTATTGGCCACAAACTCTAGTTTTTTGTAAGAAAATTATGGAAAATACAATTCGTTGGCTCATAGGTGAAAATTTCAGTCCAGTTATGGATCGAAAAATAAATTTTTTCCATAAAATCTGAGCTAATAAGGGTTTTTTGCCGTAAACTCTAGTTTTTTGTCAGAAAACTATGGAAAATACAATTGTCTGGCTCAAATCTGAAACTTTAGTTTATTTTTGGATCGAAAAATAAACTATTTCTGTAAAATCTGAGCTAATAAGGGTTTTTGGCTGCAAACTCTAGTTATTTGTAAGAATATTATGGAAAATACAATTCGTTGGCTCATAGGTGAAAATTAAGTCCAGTTATGGATCGAAAATAAACTATTTGTATAAAATCTGAGCTAATAAGGGTTTTTTGCCGTAAACTCTATTTTTTTTTTGAAAATTATAGAAAATACAATTCTCTGGTGCAAATCTGAAACTTTAGTCTATTTTTGGATCGAAAAATAAACTATTTCTGTAAAATCTGAGCTAATAAGGGTGTTTGGCCGCAAACTCTAGTTTTTTGTAAGAAAATTATGGAAAATACAATTCGTTGGCTCATAGGTGAAAATTACGTCCAGTTCTGGATCGAAAAATAAACTATTTCTATAAAATCTGAGCTAATAAGGGTTTTTTTGCCGTAAACTCTAGTTTTTTGTAAGAAAATTATGGAAAATACAATTGTCTGGTTCAAATCTGAAACTTTAGTCTATTTTTGGATCGAAAAATAAACTATTTCTGTAAAATCTGAGCTAATAAGTGTTTTTGGCCGTAAACTCTAGTTTTTTGTAAGAAAATTATGGAAAATGTAATTTTATGGTTCAAATCTGAAACTTTAGTCTATTTTTGGATCGAAAAATAAAACTATTTATATAAAATCTGAGCTAAAAAAGGGTTTTTGACCGTAAACTCTAGTTTTTTTTGTAAGAAAATTATGGAAAATACAATTCGTTGGCTCATAGCTGAAAATTAAGTCCACTTATGGATCGAAAAATAAACTATTTCTATAAAATCTGAGCTAATAAGGGTTTTTTGCAGTAAACTCTAGTTTTTTGTAAGAAAATTATGGAAAATACAATTCTCTGGTGCAAATCTGAAACTTTAGTCTATTTTTGGATCGAAAAATAAACTATTTCTGTAAAATCTGAGCTAATAAGGGTTTTTGGCCGCAATCTCTAGTTTTTTTTAAGAAAATTATGGAAAATACAATTCGTTGGCTCA
Organism: Artemia sp. Qi Xiang Cuo; assembly: GCF_049724085.1. Taxonomy (NCBI): domain Eukaryota; kingdom Metazoa; phylum Arthropoda; class Branchiopoda; order Anostraca; family Artemiidae; genus Artemia; species Artemia sp. Qi Xiang Cuo. Next base: position 6,572,604 of record NC_142800.1, on the reverse strand, counting down.
TAGGTGAAAATTAAGTCCAGTTATGGATTGAAAAATAAAACCATTTCTATAAAATCTGAGCTAATAAGGGTTTTTGGCCGCAAACTCTAGTTTTTTGTAAGAAAATTATGGAAAATACAATTCGTTGGCTCATAGGTGAAAATTAAGTATATATAATTAAGTATATAATAGGTGAAAATAAGAAAATTATGGAAAATGCAATTCTCTGGTAAAAATCTGAAACTTTAGTCTATTTTTGGATCGAAAAATAAACTATTTCTGTAAAATCTGAGCTAATAAGAGTTTTTGGTCGCAAACTCTAGTTATTTGTAAGAAAATTATGGAAAATACAATTCGTTGGCTCATAGGTGAAAATTAAGTCCAGTTATGGATCGAAAAATAAACTATTTCTATAAAATCTGAGCTAATAAGGGTTTGTTGCCGTAAACTCTAGTTTTTTGTAAGAAAATTATGGAAAATACAATTGTCTGGCTCAAATCTGAAAAATCAGTCTATTTTTGGATCGAAAAATAAACTATTTCTGTAAAATCTGAGTTAATAAAGGTTTTTGGCAGCAAACTCTAGTTTTTTGTAAGAAAATTATGGAAAATACAATTCGTTGGCTCATAGGTGAAAATTAAGTCCAGTTATGGATCGAAAATAAACTATTTCTATAAAATCTGAGCTAATAAGGGTTTTTTGCCGTAAACTTTATTTTTTTTAACAACTTTATGGAAAATACAATTGTCTGGTTCAAATCTGAAACTTTAGTCTATTTTTGGATCGAAAAATAAACTATTTCTGTAAAATCTGACTAATAAGGGTTTTTGGCCGTAAACTCTAGTTTTTTTTGTAAGAAAATTATGGAAAACGCAATTTTCTGGTTCAAATCTGTAACTTTAGTCTATTTTTGGATCGAAAAATAAAACTATTTCTATAAAATCTGAGCTAAAAAAGGGTTTTTGACCGTAAACTCTAGTTTTTTTGTAAGAAAATTATGGAAAGTACAATTTGTTGGCTCATAGGTGAAAATTAAGTCCACTTATGGATCGAAAAATAAACTATTTCAATAAAAACTGAGCTAATAAGGGTTTTTTGCGGTAAACTCTAGTTTTTTGTAAGAAAATTAAGGAAAATACAATTCTCTGGTGCAAATCTGAAACTTTAGTCTATTTTTGGATCGAAAAATAAACTATTTCTGTAAAATCTGAGCTAATAAGGGTTTTTGGCCGCAAACTCTAATTTTTTGTAAGAAAATTATGGAAAATTCAGTTCGTTGGCTCATAGGTGAAAATTAAGTATATATAATTAAGTATATAATAGGTGAAAATAAGAAAATTATGGAAAATGCAATTCTCTGGTGCAAATCTGAAACTTTAGTCTATTTTTGGATCGAAAAATAAACTATTTCTGTAAAATCTGAGCTAATAAGGGTTTTTGGCTGCAAACTCTAGTTATTTATAAGAAAATTATGGAAAATACAATTCGTTGGCTCATAGGTGAAAATTAAGTCCAGTTATGGATCGAAAATAAACTATTTCTATAAAATCTGAGCTAATAAGGGTTTTTTGCCATAAACTCTATTTTTTTTTAGAAAATTATAGAAAATACAATTCTCTGGTGCAAATCTGAAATATTAGTCTATTTTTGGATCGAAAAATAAACTATTTCTGTAAAATCTGAGCTAATAAGGGTTTTTGTCCGAAAACTCTAGTTTTTTGTAAGAAAATTATGGAAAATACAATTCGTTGGCTCATAGGTGAAAATTAAGTCCAGTTATGGATCGAAAAATAAACTATTTCTATAAAATCTGAGCTAATAAGGGTTTTTTTGCCGTAAACTCTATTTGTTTTAAGAAAATTATGGAAAATACAATTGTCTGGTTCAAATCTGAAATTTTCGTCTATTTTTGGATCGAAAAATAAACTATTTCTGTAAAATCTGAGCTAATAAGGGTTTTTGGCCGTAAACTCTAGTTTTTTGTAAGAAAATTATGGAAAATGCAATTTTCTGGTTCAAGTCTGAAACTTTAGTCTATTTTTGGATAGAAAAATAAAACTATTTCTATAAAATCTGAGCTAAAAAAGGGTTTTTGACCGTAAACTCTAGTTTTTTTGTGAGAAAATTATGGAAAATACAATTCGTTGGCTCAAAGGTGAAAATTAAGTCCACTTATGGATCGAAAAATAAACTATTTCTAGAAAATCTGAGCTAATAAGGGTTTTTTGCAGTAAACTCTAGTTTTTTGTAAGAAAATTATGGAAAATACATTTCTCTGGTGCAAATCTGAAACTTTAGTCTATTTTTGGATCGAAAAATAAACTATTTCTGTAAAATCTGAGCTAATAAGGGTTTTTGGCCTCAAACTCTAGTTTTTTGGAAGAAAATTATGGAAAATACAATTCGTTGGCTCATAGGTGAAAATTAAGTCCAGTTATGGATAGAAAAATAAAAATATTTCTATAAAATCTGAGCTAATAAGGGTTTTTGGCCGCAAACTCTAGTTGTTTTTAAGAAAATTATGGAAAATACAATTCGTTGGCTCATAGGTGAAAATTAAGTCCAGTTATGGATCGAAAAATAAACTATTTTTATAAAATCTGAGCTAATAAGGGTTTTTTGCCGTAAACTCTAGTTTTTTGTAAGAAAATTATGGAAAATACAATTGTCTGGTTCAAATCTGAAACTTTAGTCTATTTTTGGATCGAAAAATAAAAATATTTCTGTAAAATCTGAGCTAACAAGAGTTTTTGGCCGTAAACTCTAGTTTTTTGTAAGAAAATTATAGAAAATGAAATTCTCTGGTGCAAATCTGAAACTTTAGTCTATTTTTGGATCGAAAAATAAACTATTTCTGTAAAATCTGAGCTAATAAGAGTTTTTGGCCGCAAACTCTAGTTTTTTTGTAAGAAAATTATGGAAAATACAGTTCGTTGGCTCATAGGTGAAAATTAAGTCCAGTTATGGATCGAAAAATAAACTATTTCTATAAAATCTGAGCTAATAAGGGTTTGTTGCCGTAAACTCTAGTTTTTTGTAAGAAAATTATGGAAAATACAATTGTCTGGCTCAAATCTGAAAAATCAGTCTATTTTTGGATCGAAAAATAAACTATTTCTGTAAAATCTGAGATAATAAGTGTTTTTGGCCGCAAACTCTAGTTTTTTTTAAGAAAATTATGGAAAATACAATTCGTTGGCTCATAGGTGAAAATTAAGTCCAGTTATGGATCGAAAATAAACTATTTCTATAAAATCTGAGCTAATAAGGGTTTTTTGCCGTAAACTTTATTTTTTTTAACAACTTTATGGAAAATACAATTGTCTGGTTCAAATCTGAAACTTTAGTCTATTTTTGGATCGAAAAATAAACTATTTCTGTAAAATCTGACTAATAAGGGTTTTTGGCCGTAAACTCTAGTTTTTTTTGTAAGATAATTATGGAAAACGCAATTTTCTGGTTCAAATCTGTAACTTTAGTCTATTTTTGGATCGAAAAATAAAACTATTTCTATAAAATCTGAGCTAAAAAAGGGTTTTTGACCGTAAACTCTAGTTTTTTTGTAAGAAAATTATGGAAAGTACAATTCGTTGGCTCATAGGTGAAAATTAAGTCCACTTATGGATCGAAAAATAAACTATTTCAATAAAAACTGAGCTAATAAGGGTTTTTTGCGGTAAACTCTAGTTTTTTGTAAGAAAATTAAGGAAAATACAATTCTCTGGTGCAAATCTGAAACTTTAGTCTATTTTTGGATCGAAAAATAAACTATTTCTGTAAAATCTGAGCTAATAAGGGTTTTTGGCCGCAAACTCTAGTTTTTTGTAAGAAAATTATGGAAAATTCAGTTCGTTGGCTCATAGGTGAAAATTAAGTATATATAATTAAGTATATAATAGGTGAAAATAAGAAAATTATGGAAAATGCAATTCTCTGGTGCAAATCTGAAACTTTAGTCTATTTTTGGATCGAAAAATAAACTATTTCTGTAAAATCTGAGCTAATAAGGGTTTTTGGCTGCAAACTCTAGTTTTTTGTAAGAAAATTATGGAAAATACAATTCGTTGGCTCATAGGTGAAAATTAAGTCCAGTTATGGATCGAAAATAAACTATTTCTATAAAATCTGAGCTAATAAGGGTTTTTTGCCATAAACTCTATTTTTTTTTAGAAAATTATAGAAAATACAATTCTCTGGTGCAAATCTGAAACTTTAGTCTATTTTTGGATCGAAAAATAAACTATTTCTGTAAAATCTGAGCTAATAAGGGTTTTTGGCCGCAAACTCTAGTTTTTTGTAAGAAAATTATGGAAAATACAATTCGTTGGCTCATAGGTGAAAATTAAGTCCAGTTATGGATCGAAAAATAAACTATTTCTATAAAATCTGAGCTAATAAGGGTTTTTTTGCCGTAAACTCTATTTGTTTTAAGAAAATTATGGAAAATACAATTGTCTGGTTCAAATCTGAAATTTTCGTCTATTTTTGGATCGAAAAATAAACTATTTCTGTAAAATCTGAGCTAATAAGGGTTTTTGGCCGTAAACTCTAGTTTTTTGTAAGAAAATTATGGAAAATGCAATTTTCTGGTTCAAGTCTGAAACTTTAATCTATTTTTGGATCGAAAAATAAAACTATTTCTATAAAATCTGAGCTAAAAAAGGGTTTTTGACCGTAAACTCTAGTTTTTTTGTGAGAAAATTATGGAAAATACAATTCGTTGGCTCAAAGGTGAAAATTAAGTCCACTTATGGATCGAAAAATAAACTATTTCTAGAAAATCTGAGCTAATAAGGGTTTTTTGCAGTAAACTCTAGTTTTTTGTAAGAAAATTATGGAAAATACATTTCTCTGGTGCAAATCTGAAACTTTAGTCTATTTTTGGATCGAAAAATAAACTATTTCTGTAAAATCTGAGCTAATAAGGGTTTTTGGCCGCAAACTCTAGTTTTTTGGAAGAAAATTATGGAAAATACAATTCGTTGGCTCATAGGTGAAAATTAAGTCCAGTTATGGATTGTAAAATAAAACTATTTCTATAAAATCTGAGCTAATAAGGGTTTTTGGCCGCAAACTCTAGTTGTTTTTAAGAAAATTATGGAAAATACAATTCGTTGGCTCATAGGTGAAAATTAAGTCCAGTTATGGATCGAAAAATAAACTATTTTTATAAAATCTGAGCTAATAAGGGTTTTTGCCGTAAACTAGTTTTTTGTAAGAAAATTATGGAAAATACAATTGTCTGGTTCAAATCTGAAACTTTAGTCTATTTTTGGATCAAAAAATAAAACTATTTCTGTAAAATCTGAGCTAACAAGCGTTTTTGGCCGTAAACTCTAGTTTTTTGTAAGAAAATTATAGAAAATGAAATTCTCTGGTGCAAATCTGAAACTTTAGTCTATTTTTGGATCGAAAAATAAACTATTTCTGTAAAATCTGAGCTAATAAGAGTTTTTGGCCGCAAACTCTAGTTTTTTTGTAAGAAAATTATGGAAAATACAGTTCGTTGGCTCATAGGTGAAAATTAAGTCCAGTTATGGATCGAAAAATAAACTATTTCTATAAAATCTGAGCTAATAAGGGTTTTTTGCCGTAAACTCTATTTGTTTTAAGAAAATTATGGAAAATGCAATTGTCTGGTTCAAATCTGAAACTTTAGTCTATTTTTTGATCGAAAAATAAACTATTTCTGTAAAATCTGAGCTAATAAGGGTTTTTGGCCGTAAACTCTAGTTTTTTGTAAGAAAATTATGGAAAATGCAATTTTCTGGTTCAAGTCTGAAACTTTAGTCTATTTTTGGATCAAAAAATAAAACTATTTCTATTAAATCTGAGCTAAAAAAGGGTTTTTGACCGTAAACTCTAGTTTTTTTGTAAGAAAATTATGGAAAATACAATGCGTTGGCTCAAAGGTGAAAATTAAGTCCACTTATGGATCGAAAAATAAACTATTTCTATAAAATCTGAGCTAATAAGGGTTTTTTGCAGTAAACTCTAGTTTTTTGTAAGAAAATTATGGAAAATACAATTCTCTGGTTCAAATCTGAAACTTTAGTCTATTTTTGGATCGACAAATAAACTATTTCTGTAAAATCTGAGCTAATAATGGTTTTTGGCCGCAAACTCTAGTTTTTTGTAAGAAAATTATGGAAAATACAATTCGTTGGCTCATAGGTGAAAATTAAGTCCAGTTCAAATTGTCTGGTTCGAATCTGAAACTTTAGTCTATTTTTGGATCGAAAAATAAACTATTTCTGTAAAATCTGAGCTAATAAGGGTTTTTTGCACTAAACTCTAGTTTTTTTAAGAAAATTATGGAAAATACAATTCGTTGGCTCATAGGTGAAAATTAAGTCCAGTTATGGATCGAAAAATAAACTATTTCTATAAAATCTGAGCTAATAAGGATTTTTTGCCGTAAACTCTAGTTTTTTGTAAGAAAATTATGCAAAATAAAATTGTCTGGCTCAAATCTGAAAAATTAGTCTATTTTTGGATCGAAAAATAAACTATTTTTGTAAAATCTGAGCTAATAAGGGTTTTTGGCCGCAACTCTAGTTTTTTGTAAGAAAATTATGGAAAATACAATTCGTTGGCTCATAGGTGAAAATTAAGTCCAGTTATGGATCGAAAATAAACTATTTCTATAAAATCTGAGCTAATAAGGGTTTTTTGCCGTAAACTCTATTTTTTTTTAAGAACGTTATGGAAAATACAATTGTCTGGTTCAAATCTGAAACTTTAGTCTATTTTTGGATCGAAAAATAAACTATTTCTGTAAAATCTGACTAATAAGGGTTTTTGGCCGTAAACTCTAGTTTTTTTGTAAGAAAATTATGGAAAACGCAATTTTCTGGTTCAAATCTGAAACTTTAGTCTATTTTTTGATCGAAAAATAAAACTATTTCTATAAAATCTGAGCTAAAAAAGGGTTTTTGACCGTAAACTCTAGTTTTTTTGTAAGAAAATTATGGAAAATACAATTCGTTGGCTCATAGGTGAAAATTAGGTCCACTTATGGATCGAAAAATAAACTATTTCAATAAAAACTGAGCTAATAAGGGTTTTTTGCGGTAAACTCTAGTTTTTTGTAAGAAAATTAAGGAAAATACAATTCTCTGGTGCAAATCTGAAACTTTAGTCTATTTTTGGATCGAAAAATAAACTATTTCTGTAAAATCTGAGCTAATAAGGGTTTTTGGCTGCAAACTCTAGTTTTTTGTAAGAAAATTATGGAAAATACAATTCGTTGGCTCATAGGTGAAAATTAAGTATATATAATTAATTATATAATAGGTGAAAATAAGAAAATTATGGAAAATGCAATTCTCTGGTGCAAACCTGAAACCTTAGTCTATTTTTGGATCGAAAAATAAACTATTTCTGTAAAATCTGAGCTAATAAGAGTTTTTGGCCGCAAACTCTAGTTTTTTGTAAGAAAATTATGGAAAATACAATTCGTTGGCTCATATGTGAAAATTAAGTCCAGTTCAAATTGTCTGGTTCAAATCTGAAACTTTAGTCTATTTTTGGATCGAAAAATAAACTATTTCTGTAAAATCTGAGCTAATAAGGGTTTTTTGTAGTAAATTCTAGTTTTTTGTAAGAAAATTATGGAAAATACAATTTTCTGGTTCAAATCTGAAACTTTAGTCTATTTTTGGATTGAAAAATAAAACTATTTCTGTAAAATCTGAGCTAATAAGAGTTTTTGGCCACAAACTCTATTTTTTTGTAAGAAAATTATGGAAAATACAATTCGTTGGCTCATAGGTGAAAATTAAGTCCAGTTATGGATCGAAAAATAAATTTTTTCCATAAAATCTGAGCTAATAAGGGTTTTTTGCCGTAAACTCTAGTTTTTTGTCAGAAAACTATCTAAAATACAATTGTCTGGGTCAAATCTGAAACTTTAGTTTATTTTTGGATCGAAAAATAAACTATTTCTGTAAAATCTGAGCTAATAAGGGTTTTTGGCTAAAAACTCTAGTTATTTGTAAGAAAATTATGGAAAATACAATTCGTTGGCTCATAGGTGAAAATTAAGTCCAGTTATGGATCGAAAATAAACTATTTGTATAAAATCTGAGCTAATAAGGGTTTTTTGCCGTAAACTCTATTTTTTTTAGAAAATTATAGAAAATACAATTCTCTGGTGCAAATCTGAAACTTTAGTCTATTTTTGGATCGAAATATAAACTATTTTTGTAAAATCTGAGCTAATAAGGGTGTTTGGCCGCAAACTCTAGTTTTTTGTAAGAAAATTATGGAAAATACAATTCGTTGGCTCATAGGTGAAAATTAAGTCCAGTTATGGATCGAAAAATAAACTATTTCTATAAAATCTGAGCTAATAAGGGTTTTTTTGCCGTAAACTCTATTTGTTTTAAGAAAATTATGAAAAATACAATTGTCTGGTTCAAATCTGAAACTTTAGTCTATTTTTGGATCGAAAAATAAACTATTTCTGTAAAATTTGAGCTAATAAGGGTTTTTGGCCGTAAACTCTAGTTTTTTGTAAGAAAATTATGGAAAATGCAATTTTCTGGTTCAAGTCTGAAACTTTAGTCTATTTTTGGATTAAAAAATAAAACTATTTCTATAAAATCTGAGCTAAAAAAGGGTTTTTGACCGTAAACTCTAGTTTTTTTGTAAGAAAATTATGGAAAATACAATTCGTTGGCTCAAAGGTGAAAATTAAGTCCACTTATGGATCGAAAAATAAACTATTTCTATAAATTCTGAGCTAATAAGGGTTTTTTGCAGTAAACTCTAGTTTTTTGTAAGAAAATTATGGAAAATACATTTCTCTGGTGCAAATCTGAAACTTTAGTCTATTTTTGGATCGAAAAATAAACTATTTCTGTAAAATCTGAGCTAATAAGGGTTTTTGGCCGTAAACTCTAGTTTTTTGTAAGAAAATTACGGAAAATACATTTCGTTGGCTCATAGGTGAAAATTAAGTCCAGTTATGGATTGAAAAATAAAACTATTTCTATAAAATCTGAGCTAATAAGGGTTTTTTGCCGTAAACTCTAGTTTTTTGTAAGAAAATTATGGAAAATACAATTCGTTGGCTCATAGGTGAAAATTAAGTATATATAATTAAGTATATAATAGGTGAAAATAAGAAAATTATGGAAAATACAATTTTCTGGTTCAAATCTGAAAATTTAGTCTATTTTTGGATCGAAAAATAAAACTATTTCTGTAAAATCTGAGCTAATTAGAGTTTTTGACCGCAAACTCTAGTTTTTTGTAAGAAAATTATGGAAAATACAATTCGTTGGCTCATAGGTGAAAATTAAGTATATATAATTAAGTATATAATAAGTGAAAATAAGAAAATTATGGAAAATGCAATTCTCTGGTGCAAATCTGAAACTTTAGTCTATTTTTGGATCGAAAAATAAACTATTTCTGTAAAATCTGAGCTAATAAGAGTTTTTGGCCGCAAACTCTAGTTTTTTGTAAGAAAATTATGGAAAATACAATTCGTTGGCTCATAGGTGAAAATTAAGTCCAGTTCAAATTGTCTGGTTCGAATCTGAAACCTTAGTCTATTTTTGGATCGAAAAATTAACTATTTCTGTAAAATCTGAGCTAATAAGGGTTTTTTGCACTAAACTCTAGTTTTTTGTAAGAAAATTATGGAAAATACAATTCGTTGGCTCATAGGTGAAAATTAAGTCCAGTTATGGATCGAAAAATAAACTATTCCTATAAAATCTGAGCTAATAAGGGTTTTTTGCCGTAAACTCTAGTTTTTTGTAAGAAAATTATGGAAAATACAATTGTCTGGCTCAAATCTGAAAAATCAGTCTATTTTTAGATCGAAAAATAAACTATTTCTGTAAAATCTGAGCTAATAAGGGTTTTTGGCCGCAAACTCTAGTTTTTTGTAAGAAAATTATGGAAAATACAATTCGTTGGCTCATAGGTAAAAATTAAGTCCAGTTATGGATCGAAAATAAACTATTTCTATAAAATCTGAGCTAATAGGGGTTTTTTGCCGTAAACTCTATTTTTTTTAAGAACGTTATGAAAATACAATTGTCTGGTTCAAATCTGAAACTTTAGTCTATATTTGGATCGAAAAATAAACTATTTCTGTAAAATCTGACTAATAAGGGTTTTTGGCCGTAAACTGTAGTTTTTTTGTAAGAAAATTATAGAAAACGCAATTTTCTGGTTCAAATCTGAAACTTTCGTCTATTTTTGGATCGAAAAATAAAACTATTTCTATAAAATCTGAGCTAAAAAGGATTTTTGACCGTAAACTCTAGTTTTTTGAAAGACAATTATGGAAAATACAATTCGTTGGCTCATAGGTGAAAATTAAGTCCAGTTATGGATCGAAAAATAAACTATTTCTATAAAATCTGAGCTAATAAGGGTTTTTTGCGGTAAACTCTAGTTTTTTGTAAGGAAATTAAGGAAAATACAATTGTCTGGTTCAAATCTGAAACTTTAGTCTATTTTTGGATCGAAAAATAAACTATTTCTGTAAAATCTGAGCTAATAAGGGTTTTCGGCCGTAAACACTAGTTTTTTGTAAGAAAATTATGGAAAATGCAATTTTCTGGTTCAAGTCTGAAACTTTAATCTATTTTTGGATCGAAAAATAAAACTATTTCTATAAAATCTGAGCTAAAAAAGGGTTTTTGACCGTAAACTCTAGTTTTTTTGTGAGAAAATTATGGAAAATACAATTCGTTGGCTCATAGCTGAAAATTAAGTCCACTTATGGATCGAAAAATAAACTATTTCTATAAAATCTGAGCTAATAAGGGTTTTTTGCAGTAAACTCTAGTTTTTTGTAAGAAAATTATGGAAAATACAATTCTCTGGTGCAAATCTGAAACTTTAGTCTATTTTTGGATCGAAAAATAAACTATTTCTGTAAAATCTGAGCTAATAAGGGTTTTTGGCCGCAAACTCTAGTTTTTTGGAAGAAAATTATGGAAAATACAATTCTTTGGCTCATAGGTGAAAATTAAGTCCATTTATGGATTGAAAAATAAAACTATTTCTATAAAATCTGAGCTAATAAGGGTTTTTGGCCGCAAACTCTAGTTGTTTTTAAGAAAATTATGGAAAATACAATTCGTTGGCTCATAGGTGAAAATTAAGTCCAGTTATGGATCGAAAAATAAACTATTTTGATAAAATCTGAGCTAATAAGGGTTTTTGCCGTAAACTCTAGTTTTTTGTAAGAAAATTATGGAAAATACAATTGTCTGGTTCAAATCTGAAACTTTAGTCTATTTTTGGATTGAAAAATAAAACTATTTCTGTAAAATCTGAGCTAACAAGCGTTTTTGGCCGTAAACTCTAGTTTTTTGTAAGAAAATTATAGAAAATAAAATTCTCTGGTGCAAATCTGAAACTTTAGTCTATTTTTGGATCGAAAAATAAACTATTTCTGTAAAATCTGAGCTAATAAGAGTTTTTGGCCGCAAACTCTAGTTTTTTTGTAAGAAAATTATGGAAAATACAGTTCGTTGGCTCATAGGTGAAAATTAAGTCCAGTTATGGATCGAAAAATAAACTATTTCTATAAAATCTGAGCTAATAAGGGTTTTTTGCCGTAAACTCTATTTGTTTTAAGAAAATTATGGAAAATGCAATTGTCTGGTTCAAATCTGAAACTTTAGTCTATTTTTGGATCGAAAAATAAACTATTTCTGTAAAATCTGAGCTAATAAGGGTTTTTGGCCGTAAACTCTAGTTTTTTGTAAGAAAATTATGGAAAATGCAATTTTCTGGTTCAAGTCTGAAACTTTAGTCTATTTTTGGATCAAAAAATAAAACTATTTCTATTAAATCTGAGCTAAAAAAGGGTTTTTGACCGTAAACTGTAGTTTTTTTGTAAGAAAATTATGGAAAATACAATGCGTTGGCTCAAAGGTGAAAATTAAGTACACTTATGGATCGAAAAATAAACTATTTCTATAAAATCTGAGCTAATAAGGGTTTTTTGCAGTAAACTCTAGTTTTTTGTAAGAAAATTATGGAAAATACAATTCTCTGGTTCAAATCTGAAACTTTAGTCTATTTTTGGATGGAAAAATAAACTATTTCTGTAAAATCTGAGCTAATAAGGGTTTTTGGCCGCAAACTCTAGTTTTTTGTAAGAAAATTATGGAAAATACAATTCGTTGGCTCATAGGTGAAAATTAAGTCCAGTTCAAATTGTCTGGTTCGAATCTGAAACTTTAGTCTATTTTTGGATCGAAAAATAAACTATTTCTATAAAATCTGAGCTAATAAGGGTTTTTTGCAGCAAATTTTAGTTTCTCGTAAAAAATTTATTTAAAATTACAGTTGTTGGCTCAGAATTGAAAAGTAAGTATAGTTATGAATCGAAATACCAAAAATGTATGATGAATACGAGCTAATAAGGATGTTAGGCCTTAAAATCTATTTTCTTGTAAAAAAATTATGGAACATGCAATTTTCTAGTTCAAATCAGAAAAATTAGTCTATTTTTGGATCGAAAAATAAACTATTTTTGTAAAATCTGAGCTAATAAGGGTTTTTGGCCGCAACTCTAGTTTTTTGTAAGAAAATTATGGAAAATACAATTCGTTGGCTCATTAGTGAAAATTAAGTCCAGTTATGGATCGAAAATAAACTATTTCTATAAAATCTGAGCTAATAAGGGTTTTTTGCCGTAAACTCTATTTTTTTTTAAGAACGTTATGGAAAATACAATTGTCTGGTTCAAATCTGAAACTTTAGTCTATTTTTGGATCGAAAAATAAACTATTTCTGTAAAATCTGACTAATAAGGGTTTTTGGCCGTAAACTCTAGTTTTTTTGTAAGAAAATTATGGAAAACGCAATTTTCTGGTTCAAATCTGAAACTTTAGTCTATTTTTTGATCGAAAAATAAAACTATTTCTATAAAATCTGAGCTAAAAAAGGGTTTTTGACCGTAAACTCTAGTTTTTTTGTAAGAAAATTATGGAAAATACAATTCGTTGGCTCATAGGTGAAAATTAGGTCCACTTATGGATCGAAAAATAAACTATTTCAATAAAAACTGAGCTAATAAGGGTTTTTTGCGGTAAACTCTAGTTTTTTGTAAGAAAATTAAGGAAAATACAATTCTCTGGTGCAAATCTGAAACTTTAGTCTATTTTTGGATCGAAAAATAAACTATTTCTGTAAAATCTGAGCTAATAAGGGTTTTTGGCTGCAAACTCTAGTTTTTTGTAAGAAAATTAAGGAAAATACAATTCGTTAGCTCATAGGTGAAAATTAAGTATATATAATTAATTATATAATTGGTGAAAATAAGAAAATTATGGAAAATGCAATTCTCTGGTGCAAACCTGAAACTTTAGTCTATTTTTGGATCGAAAAATAAACTATTTCTGTAAAATCTGAGCTAATAAGAGTTTTTGGCCGCAAACTCTAGTTTTTTGTAAGAAAATTATGGAAAATACAATTCGTTGGCTCATAGGTGAAAATTAAGTCCAGTTCAAATTGTCTGGTTCAAATCTGAAACTTTAGTCTATTTTTGGATCGAAAAATAAACTATTTCTGTAAAATCTGAGCTAATAAGGGTTTTTTGCAGTAAATTCTAGTTTTTTGTAAGAAAATTATGGAAAATACAATTTTCTGGTTCAAATCTGAAACTTTAGTCTATTTTTGGATTGAAAAATAAAACTATTTCTGTAAAATCTGAGCTAATAAGAGTTTTTGGCCACAAACTCTAGTTTTTTGTAAGAAAATTATGGAAAATACAATTCGTTGGCTCATAGGTGAAAATTAAGTCCAGTTATGGATCGAAAAATAAATTTTTTCCATAAAATCTGAGCTAATAAGGGTTTTTTGCCGTAAACTCTAGTTTTTTGTCAGAAAACTATCTAAAATACAATTGTCTGGGTCAAATCTGAAACTTTAGTTTATTTTTGGATCGAAAAATAAACTATTTCTTTAAAATCTGAGCTAATAAGGGTTTTTGGCTACAAACTCTAGTTATTTGTAAGAAAATTATGGAAAATACAATTCGTTGGCTCATAGGTGAAAATTAAGTCCAGTTATGGATCGAAAATAAACTATTTGTATAAAATCTGAGCTAATAAGGGTTTTTTGCCGTAAACTCTATTTTTTTTAGAAAATTATAGAAAATACAATTTTCTGGTGCAAATCTGAAACTTTAGTCTATTTTTGGATCGAAAAATAAACTATTTTTGTAAAATCTGAGCTAATAAGGGTTTTTGGCCGCAAACTCTAGTTTTTTGTAAGAAAATTATGGAAAATACAATTCGTTGGCTCATAGGTGAAAATTAAGTCCAGTTATGGATCGAAAAATAAACTATTTCTATAAAATCTGAGCTAATAAGGGTTTTTTTGCCGTAAACTCTATTTGTTTTAAGAAAATTATGGAAAATACAATTGTCTGGTTCAAATCTGAAACTTTAGTCTATTTTTGGATCGAAAAATAAACTATTTCTGTAAAATTTGAGCTAATAAGGGTTTTTGGCCGTAAACTCTAGTTTTTTGTAAGAAAATTATGGAAAATGCAATTTTCTGGTTCAAGTCTGAAATTTTAGTCTATTTTTGGATCGAAAAATAAAACTATTTCTATAAAATCTGAGCTAAAAAAGGGTTTTTGACCGTAAACTCTAGTTTTCTTATAAGAAAATTATGGAAAATACAATTCGTTGGCTCAAAGGTGAAAATTAAGTCCACTTATGGATCGAAAAATAAACTATTTCTATAAAATCTGAGCTAATAAGGGTTTTTTGCAGTAAACTCTAGTTTTTTGTAAGAAAATTATGGAAAATACATTTCTCTGGTGCAAATCTGAAACTTTAGTCTATTTTTAGATCGAAAAATAAACTATTTCTGTAAAATCTGAGCTAATAAAGGTTTTTGGCCGCAAACTCTAGTTTTTTGTAAGAAAATTATGGAAAATACATTTCGTTGGCTCATAGGTGAAAATTAAGTCCAGTTATGGATTGAAAAATAAAACTATTTCTATAAAATCTGAGCTAATAAGGGTTTTTGGCCGCAAACTCTAGTTTTTTGTAAGAAAATTATGGAAAATACAATTCGTTGGCTCATAGGTGAAAATTAAGTATATATAATTAAGTATATAATAGGTGAAAATAAGAAAATTATGGAAAATGCAATTCTTTGGTAAAAATCTGAAACTTTAGTCTATTTTTGGATCGAAAAATAAACTATTTCTGTAAAATCTGAGCTAATAAGAGTTTTTGGCCGCAAACTCTAGTTTTTTGTAAGAAAATTATGGAAAATACAATTCGTTGGCTCATAGGTGAAAATTATGTCCAGTTCAAAATGTCTGGTTCAAATCTGAAACTTTAGTCTATTTTTGGATCGAAAAATAAACTATTTTTTTAAAATCTGAGCTAATAAGGGTTTTTTGCAGTAAACTCTGGTTTTTTTTAAGAAAATTATCGAAAATACAATTTTCTGGTTCAAATCTGAAACTTTAGTCTATTTTTGGATCGAAAAATAAAACTATTTCTGTAAAATCTGAGTTAATAAGAGTTTTGACCGCAAACTCTAGTTTTTTGTAAGAAAATTATGAAAAATACAATTCGTTGGCTCATAGGTGAAAATTAAGTATATATAATTAAGTATATAATAAGTGAAAATAAGAAAATTATGGAAAATGCAATTCTCTGGTGCAAATCTGAAACTTTAGTCTATTTTTGGATCGAAAAATAAACTATTTCTGTAAAATCTGAGCTAATAAGAGTTTTTGGCCGCAAACTCTAGTTTTTTGTAAGAAAATTATAGAAAATACAATTCGTTGGCTCATAGGTGAAAATTAAGTCCAGTTCAAATTGTCTGGTTCGAATCTGAAACCTTAGTCTATTTTTGGATCGAAAAATTAACTATTTCTGTAAAATCTGAGCTCATAAGGGTTTTTTGCACTAAACTCTAGTTTTTTGTAAGAAAATTATGGAAAATACAATTCGTTGGCTCATAGGTGAAAATTAAGTCCAGTTATGGATCGAAAAATAAACTATTTCTATAAAATCTGAGCTAATAAGGGTTTTTTGCCGTAAACTCTAGTTTTTTGTAAGAAAATTATGGAAAATACAATTGTCTGGCTCAAATCTGAAAAATCAGTCTATTTTTAGATCGAAAAATAAACTATTTCTGTAAAATCTGAGCTAATAAGGGTTTTTGGCCGCAAACTCTAGTTTTTTGTAAGAAAATTATGGAAAATACAATTCGTTGGCTCATAGGTAAAAATTAAGTCCAGTTATGGATCGAAAATAAACTATTTCTATAAAATCTGAGCTAATAGGGGTTTTTTGCCGTAAACTCTATTTTTTTTAAGAACGTTATGAAAATACAATTGTCTGGTTCAAATCTGAAACTTTAGTCTATATTTGGATCGAAAAATAAACTATTTCTGTAAAATCTGACTAATAAGGGTTTTTGGCCGTAAACTGTAGTTTTTTTGTAAGAAAATTATAGAAAACGCAATTTTCTGGTTCAAATCTGAAACTTTAGTCTATTTTTGGATCGAAAAATAAAACTATTTCTATAAAATCTGAGCTAAAAAAGGGTTTTTGACCATAAACTCTAGTTTTTTTGTAAGAAAATTATGGAAAATACAATTCGTTGGCTCATAGGTGAAAATTAAGTCCACTTATGGATCGAAAAATAAACTATTTCAATAAAAACTGAGCTAATAAGGGTTTTTTGCGGTAAACTCTAGTTTTTTGTAAGGAAATTAAGGAAAATACAATTCTCTGGTGCAAATCTGAAACTTTAGTCTATTTTTGGATCGAAAAATAAACTATTTCTGTAAAATCTGAGCTAATAAGGGTTTTTGGCCGCAAACTCTAGTTTTTTGTAAGAAAACTATGGAAAATACAATTCGTTGGCTCATAGGTGAAAATTAAGTATATATAATTAAGTATATAATAGGTGAAAATAAGAAAATTATGGAAAATGCAATTCTCTGGTGCAAATCTGAAACTTTAGTCTATTTTTGGATCGAAAAATAAACTATTTCTGTAAAATCTGAGCTAATAAAAGTTTTTGGCCGCAAACTCTAGTTTTTGTAAGAAAATTATGGAAAATACAATTCGTTGGCTCATAGGTGAAAATTAAGTCCAGTTCAAATTGTCTGGTTCAAATCTGAAACTTTAGTCTATTTTTGGATCGAAAAATAAACTATTTCTGTAAAATCTGAGCTAATAAGGGTTTTTTGCAGTAAACTCTAGTTTTTTGTACGAAAATTATGGAAAATACAATTTTCTGGTTCAAATCTGAAACTTTAGTCTATTTTTGGATTGAAAAATAAAACTATTTCTGTAAAATCTGAGCTAATAAGAGTTTTTGGCCACAAACTCTAGTTTTTTGTAAGAAAATTATGGAAAATACAATTCGTTGGCTCATAGGTGAAAATTAAGTCCAGTTATGGATCGAAAAATAAATTTTTTCCATAAAATCTGAGCTAATAAGGGTTTTTTGCCGTAAACTCTAGTTTTTTGTCAGAAAACTATGGAAAATACAATTGTCTGGCTCAAATCTGAAACTTTAGTTTATTTTTGGATCGAAAAATAAACTATTTCTGTAAAATCTGAGCTAATAAGGGTTTTTGGCTGCAAACTCTAGTTATTTATAAGAAAATTATGGAAAATACAATTCGTTGGCTCATAGGTGAAAATTAAGTCCAGTTATGGATCGAAAATAAACTATTTCTATAAAATCTGAGCTAATAAGGGTTTTTTGCCATAAACTCTATTTTTTTTTAGAAAATTATAGAAAATACAATTCTCTGGTGCAAATCTGAAACTTTAGTCTATTTTTGGATCGAAAAATAAACTATTTCTGTAAAATCTGAGCTAATAAGGGTGTTTGGCCGCAAACTCTAGTTTTTTGTAAGAAAATTATGGAAAATACAATTCGTTGGCTCATAGGTGAAAATTAAGTCCAGTTATGGATCGAAAAATAAACTGTTTCTATAAAATCTGAGCTAATAAGGGTTTTTTTGCCGTAAACTCTATTTGTTTTAAGAAAATTATGGAAAATACAATTGTCTGGTTCAAATCTGAAACTTTAGTCTATTTTTGGATCGAAAAATAAACTATTTCTGTAAAATCTGAGCTAATAAGGGATTTTGGCCGTAAACTCTAGTTTTTTGTAAGAAAATTATGGAAAATGCAATTTTCTGGTTCAAGTCTGAAACTTTAGTCTATTTTTGGATCGAAAAATAAAACGATTTCTATAAAATCTGAGCTAAAAAAGGGTTTTTGACCGGAAACTCTAGTTTTTTGTAAGAAAATTATGGAAAATACAATTCGTTGGCTCAAAGGTGAAAATTAAGTCCACTTATGGATCGAAAAATAAACTATTTCTATAAAATCTGAGCTAATAAGGGTTTTTTGCAGTAAACTCTAGTTTTTTGTAAGAAAATTATGGAAAATACAATTCTCTGGTGCAAATCTGAAACTTTAGTCTATTTTTGGATCGAAAAATAAACTATTTCTGTAAAATCTGAGCTAATAAGGGTTTTTGGCCGCAAACTCTAGTTTTTTGTAAGAAAATTATGGAAAATACAATTCGTTGGCTCATAGGTGAAAATTAAGTCCAGTTATGGATTGAAAAATAAAACTATTTCTATAAAATCTGAGCTAATAAGGGTTTTTGGCCGAAAACTCTAGTTTTTTGTAAGAAAATTATGGAAAATACAATTCATTGGCTCTTAGGTGAAAATTAAATCCAGTCATGGATCGAAAAATAAACTATTTTTATAAAATCCGAGCTAATAAGGGTGTTTTACCTTAAACTCTAGTTTCTTGTAAGAAAATTATGGAAAATATAATTGTCTGGTTCAAATCTGAAACTTTAGTCTATTTTTGGATCGAAAAATAAAAATATTTCTGTAAAATCTGAGCTAACAAGCGTTTTTGGCCGTAAACTCTAGTTTTTTGTAAGAAAATTATAGAAAACGCAATTTTCTGGTTCAAATCTGAAACTTTAGTCTATTTTTGGATCGA